>NW_009939463.1:14547-57829 GCF_000696875.1 Nestor notabilis | reverse complement strand
CCCCCCCCGGTACCTCAGGCCCCCCCCGGTACCTCGCCTGCTTGAGGAAGCTCTCAGCCGCCGCCGTGAACATACCGGATGCCCCGCAGCTCCCTCCGCCTCGGTACGCGGCCAAAACGTTCCCAATTAAACACAAGTGCACATTAACTGCTATATAGATGCTATTACTTTTTCTTTTCCAGTTGGTAGCTCAAGACGAATAGCCAGGCTGCAGTTGTAAAGATTACTGTGCGAGTACATGATTTTTCAGCTCCTGCCCGCAAAGAGGACGGAAGGAGGAGTAACGGAAAGCCCTCCCTAGTGGCTGTTCATGGAGAATTCTGACATGCTGCTGCTATTCATTCTCCAGGAATCAGAGGTGGAGCTTGGCTCTGAGGCCATCCCGCACGGGATGGAAGAGCAGCTCTCAGGACTCAGACCCATGGGAACCATCGCTGCGTGGCAGATACAAGGCAGAATTTGGGTTTTTAAGAGCATGATGATAAAAAAGTGCCATATTAACCTTTCCTGCCAGCCCTTTAAAATATGATACTTCCCAAAAAGGGCTAGAGGTGTTAAAACCAGCTACTTGGCAGGCAGGCTCCAGCTACCAAAAGCTTAAAAAGACATTAGTATTTCCCCAATTAGAACTATCTCTGCTCCTGATTTATAATAATCCTGAAGTTCCCACCACCAAGCTCTGCATCACCCCGCAGAGAACAGATGGCACAGGAGGGAGCTCGGAACTTTGCATTCTGCTACTTCCCTGCCCTATGCTGCCCCGGCATTACAGTTCATTAACAGTATGCCTGAATCTTTGCTATACTGTGCCCAAATTTATTATTTTTAAACATTAGTCAAATACAGCTACTTTGTGTCAATTGAGGTCTTAAAGGATTTTCCATTTCAAAGCTCAGAATAACTTAGTTTAGTCAAAATAAACCCTGAACTTAAACAGTAGCTCCATTATAGGAGGGAAAACCTAGCTATAACGTAGGTGGATGAAGAACTACTTTCTGACCTTATACACCTAGGTGAAACAATTATTATAAATTACAGGGAAACACACTGAAATAGTTTATCGTACAAAATAATGTTTCACTTCATGACAAAATGAAAGCTAGAGCTGGAGGAATCGTTTATAATCCCCAGGGGAAGCATTACAGATCTCAAACACACACAGGTACATATGTTCACTCTGCTGCGAGTTAACAGCTTCCCAAATAACCGTCAAGGGAGCAGAAGTAGGATATCTGTGAACTCTAAAAACAGTGCAAGGTGTCCAAACATACACTTTCTTCCTACAGCATTTAATGAAAATAATAACAGGACAAGAAAAATACTGAAACACTCTTGTTTCCTCACTTAGTGGGAAGGGGTAGGTTGTAGAGCACCAGCTGGTGCAGGAATTCTAACCCCCCCATGACACTGTGCTGGAAGGATGCAGACCTGTCACTCAGAAGCAGTAAGGAATTTCAGGGCATTTTCTCTTTCATATATAATTTTATTTCTGGTTATAGAAACAAATGCTAAGAGGAGAAGCAACATTCCCCAACCGCATACATCAAAGGAAGGTAACAGAACAGTTAAAATAAATGAGGAAAAAAAAAAAAAGTAGAAATTTAAAACTTTGTTATAGCTTTAAAATATTAATGTTCTTGATACATTAGAAATCACATTCAGATCTCAAATTACTTTAAAAAAAAAAGTATGGCTCCACAGCAAAACCAAACAAAACCACTTGTATCCCATTGGATGTGGAAATGCAGGTCCTGCTCCTTGGATGCTTGTATTTACCGTCTCCTCTGGTAAGCAGCAGCCTCCTTGGCACGACCAGGACACTCTCCCAGCCCTTGTGGGAGCCACGGTCTGCCTGTGCAGTTAAGCATCTCACAGGAGCAGCGCTGCAACATGGCCAGATCAAGATGATGAACTTCACATCCGTTGCCCCGTTTCCCCCTTGGGATACACGCCTGCTTTGTGAAAAGCACTGATAATGAAAACAAGTCACATAAAAATACTCTGATATCAGCTGTAAAAAGAACCCCACAAAACCCTTAACATCTGGCTGGAGATGTCTTGTACAGGCAACACCAGAAACTGAAACGCAAGCATGGCTTTAGTCCCCCCATCCATTCCCTGTCTTTAAGTGCCAAACCAAGGTGAAAGGGGCAAGGCTCGTCCAGATCTCTGTAACAAAACACTTCTATCAAGCCACTGAGGTATTTCAGGTCCTCGTCTCACTGCAGCCTTCCCCTAAGGACTCAGTGGGAATGTGTATCTGCAGAAGAGGGGAATTCAGTTTTTCTGATTTATTTAAGCAAGTATTCAGAGTTGGATCTGAATTTCCAGCTTTATCATCCGTTGCTCACGTACAACTTGTGATTTATCCCTAAGCATTTATTGAAAACAGTCTTATTGAAAACAGTCCTTTGGATAGCTACAGACTCTTAAATGCTTTTCTTGGCTACATGGAGGTTGGCTGGTAGGCTAGACAAAGGCCAGTCCCATTGCTCTACAAATGGCCAGAACCCAAGACAATGTCTTGTAAGATTTCTCTATTTTAAAGTCATTCCATTTTCTGTATCAGTATATTTGAGTGAGATTTTTATATACATATATATATCTAAATATATATTCTCCATTTTCTCTTCCGTTAAAGCAGATCTTACAAATAATACTCTGTTTCCCTCTACTTCAAGCCCATTCAGGAGAGAAATAGAGATAAAGCAAGTTTAGGTTTACAGTAATTCATTTGCTATAAAGCCAACTAGCCTACTTAGCAGCCTGTTCACCTCCAAAGAACGGCATATAAATCCCAACATTAGGATGTTTTGCACCAGACTTTTAGCAGCAAGGCAGTGAAACAGAAGGAAATCTCACTTTTTCTGCTCCATCTAAATCTCTCATTTCTTTCAGCTAACATATGCTTCTTCTCAATGTTGCCCTTAGCTTCAAGGAAGGCTCTGTTTCAGACTGCTTTAAGTGAAACTGAAGTGGGGTAGAAACAGGACTGAAAGGTTGAGATCACAGCAAAGGTGCATTGCTTAACTCAGCAGCAGATATGAAGCAGTAACCAAGTACTAGGGGAAGTGTGGTTTTCACAAGGGCTGTTTTCTGCTGAGGAGGAAAGTTGTTTCCTTTCACTGCTCCTATTACTCTTCTTACCACCAATCCTGTCCTCCCTTTAGTATCAGAGCCCAGTCACCAGACAGTAAGCACTGAGGTGAGGTGTTCACTCAGATCCTTACAGAGAAAGGTTTTCTGCTTCTGGAAAAGCAATTAGGGTTAGGAAGCCAAGTATCACCTGCTTTTAAGAGTAATTCTCAAAAAGCCCAAGTGGGTCCAAACACACTTGTGAATTTAGTGATCCTCATGGAGTTAAGCCATAACTGAAATTTGGACATTTAGGTAAATGGGAACATTAGAAAAACTCTTATGCATTTGTTTTAAGGGGATATACACACATCTCACACCCTGTGAAGAGATAGGAGCATCATAAAAGGAGAATATAGACAAGTATTTCACAGCACCCCAGTGTTAGCTTAGCCACCTGACAGACAGGGAGGAATTCCTCAACCTTACAGCATCCTCATGGACCCTCCATTCGTCTCCTCTGTTAGAAATAAGGTCCCGTTACTTACAGAGCAAAATCTATAAAGAGAAATTTGAGACAGGAAAGGATTCCAGCTTTCATTAGTGCCCTTTGGGGGATTTTCTTGCCAGAAGAAAACATGGAGTGGGGTTGCTGCAAGCATGACAAAGCCAGACGCAGAGCTCCTACACAAGGAAGATGCAAGTACCAAGTCATCTCTTCTGCTCTGCGACAGGAATGAAAGCAATCACTGAAGTAAAGCTGCTTCTACTGGCTGCTCACATTCATTACAAAAATAGGTACATTGTTCTTTTAGAATCAGTGCCCGCTGCAGGAGTTTACCAACATGCTGTATAAAAGTCTGTGTAAAGTACCATTTAAGAGAAAGAAATAGTCATGGACCATTTATATATCTATATAGACACACACACTCACACACACACACGTTAATAAATATAAATTTTATGTTTACACAGATCTAATTTAATATTCTCTGGAAAAAAAAAAATATTTAAAGGGCTTCTTCCTTAGCTGCCACCCATGAATTGTCAATGTTTTATCTTGAGAGCAAAGGGGTAGACTTGGCACAACTACCCCTCTCTGCAACTTAAAGTGACGCGTAAGGAGAGGACCAGCCATACATTCTAAAGGGTTTTAATTCAGTGTTGGTAAATTGAAAAGGTATCAAAAGAATTTTCTGAACATATAAATACAAAGGTTAAAAATTGATTTAAAAATTGGAATTTAAATATAGTGCTCCAAGAAAACTAAGTCTTTTTCAAAACATTTTGCTCAGGCCAAAGTTAAATGCTCACTGCCGTATTACTGCCCCATGAAAGACACCCTAAGAGAAAGCCTGCCATCACAGCTAGATTATTTTCCGCTGCTTATTATTACACAAGCACATACCCACACCTGTGCGCACAAACACATGTGCTGTCCTGCAAATAACCCACCTAGCAGAGAGAGATGCTGATCTAATCACAGCCAAACAGCCACTAGGCAGCTGCAGAGAGAGATGTTCCAGCACGAAGTCACAGCTACGCTTCGATGAGGTGCAGATCAAATGCAAGGCGGTATCACTTCCCAATCCCATCAGTTCCGGCAATCCAGATGACCTTGTAGTGTAACTGTTTTCTGCAGCACAGCTGGTTCCATTGTAAGCTACACTTTACAACAGTAGTGTATGCTACAGTAGTAGCAGCTTTGGCATAATTTTTTCACCCAGAAGGAAACACAAAGTTACATGACTGAACAATCTGCTGTATAACTGCAACCTAACACACAGATTCTCACCAGATACAGATCTTCAAGCAATGGCATTAAATTAGGAGCTGGAATAAAGGACTCTGGAGATGACAGAAACAACTACAAATAGAGGGGAGAAACTGTGATGGGGAGTAGAAACAGGAGCTGTCTGAGAGATGAGCTGACAAGGTAAGACAGATCATTTGCTTCAGGATGACATTTGCAAACTCCAAAGCTCTGTGTGCAGCAAGGGCTAAAATTATGAAGCTAGTCATGTTCCTTCAGAGGTTTGTTCTTAATGCCCTAGACCAACTTATTAGCAGCAGGACTGAAAAACCTGAACGATTTTGCATCTGGGTAGAAACTCAAGCCAAGGTCTGCACTGGTTTGAAACTATCATTAGGTAAGTTAAAGCACACTTTCAAAAGTGATCAGGATCCTTCAGTGCTGCTTCCTGTTCAAAAAGCTCCACGACCCAAGCTGGCACTTTTCCTTGGAAGAGACGGACAAGATAGTTGCACATGGACAAATGCTAGCCAAAGTATTTCCACTTCACTTTGCAACCCTTGTTTCTTACACTTACATTTGTCTTGCAGCAAGAGACCAAACAAGTCCCAGGCTGTACTTGCAGAAGTGTAGCTAGCTAGCCAAGGAAAGTGATTCTTCTTCCACTCCATCCAGCATTTGTCAGATCATGTATGCAGTACTGTGCCCAGGTTTGGGCTCCCCAACACAAGACAGACAGGGACCTCCTGTAGCAATTCCACTTGATGCCCTGGGAGCTCGACCACAAGAATGTACAAGCAGATGTACAAGTGTTGTACAAGAGGAGACTGAGACAAGCAGGTTGGTGCAGCCTTAAGAAAAGGAAGCAACTGGGGAAAGTCTTACTAGTGTCTTCAACTACCTATTTAGAAGACGCAGAGAAGGCAGAGCTATGCTTTCTCAGAGGTGTGATGTGACAAGAGGCAACGAACCCATGTAGCTGCATGGGAAATCCTTCTTAGAAAGCTGAGAAACAGGTTTCACCTCATGGGTGGTCAGAGTGGAACAAGGACCAGAGTCATGGAACCTCTCTCTCTGGAGACATTCAAACCTCAGCTGGACAAGGTCACAGCAATGTGATCTAGTTGGACCTGCTCTCAGCAGGAGGTTATAGCAGACACCTCCAAAGGTTTCTTCCAACCCAAGTTATTCTATATTTCTACACAGCTACAACTGGCCAATGTCAGAGAAAACAAACAGATTTGATCTTCCCTAATGCAGTGCTATGTGATCTGTTTATCCCAACGATAAACTATAGTTTGTAAGTCATAGTTTAAACCTCAGAAACAAAGATGGAACAACAAACCAGTTGGAATTTAATCCTTAGATGCAATAAACTTGAAGAAACAGTTTTTGATCCTCTATGGAAAGGTACAGACCTACTGCTAGATTAAATCCTGTCATCCAAGATACCTCAAACCTATGTACAGGATGTGTGCTAGCACACATCAAGAGTGATACCAAATCTCTCACTGGGAAACCCCCTCAGTAACACAGATGAAAAGCTCTAACAGTAATTTAACACTCCAGCAGTCAGTTAAAAGCGTTCCATACCACACTGTATGAAAGCTCAGGTCACCCTCACTTTCTTAGGTATCAGTCCCTAGCCTTCTCTGCTTCAAGTTTTATTTTACTGCTGGCATTTTGCTACTGAAAAAGGAGAAAAGAATGTGGAATTTAACTCAGAATGATAGTTCTAAGTCAGTACACAACACAGATGTCTAAAACATGCAAAACTAAGTTACTCTACCCAAAACCTGAAGCCAGACCGTGACATTGATTGCGGAAGTGCTGGAAAGGCTCGAGCGGTTGTTTAACTACTTCTTTCCTACTTCAACGCTTTAACATGAAAACACACTCCTGAACAAGCTGTGCTCAATAGTAACATGTCTAAAACACAGCATGAAAATTAAATACAGGGTGAACAAATTGACCTTTCTCAACATGCTCTGGAGCTCCATGTATCCCACAGGTATTTTCATCCTTGAGTCCTTGGGCAGAGCTTAATGCAAGGTGCTGCTCCTGTCACTGCATAAAAATGACTGGATATACTACAGGAACAGTGTTAGTGGTATGGGGGAGGGAGGAATGGGGAAAGAAAAAAAAGAGTTGGAAAGAATATATGAGCTAATCATGAACTTCAATTTTGTGCTCAGCACTGTGTTATCACTAAATCACATTAAATTGATCTCACTGTAAAAAGCTTCCTGTATCACAAGAGCCAAGGTCAAGACAAAACAATAACTAAGGAATTCCAGTGGAATAAACTCAAGAACAACCACATTCAGCTTTTGCAAACTGAGGCAAAAAATGTTGCTATAAACAGACTGCAATCAAAGTATAATTAGTCTTTGTCATTGCCTAAGATAAAAGAAAAACAAATCAATAGGGAAAGGTGAAAAGTGAATTCACATATGAAGAGCTTTGTTTTGAAGTTTTCCCAAGTCCAAGTTATAGCAGGTTAAATATTCAACACACCTTGACCTTTGTTACACAGACAGCAGAAGATGCAGTGAAGTTTCCTAATCCTCTCTCCCTATCATTCAAAATAATCTGAGTACTGCATATAACCACTTTCTTTCTAGCTGAAGACTTAATTCTACCATCAGATTAATCTTCATTACACTGCAGTGCTCCAAACTGGAAGCCTGGGGAATCAGGACTGATACGTAAGAAGAGCAGTGCTGTATTCCAGACTGAGCAGTGTGTTGAAAGAAACCACCTGAGATCTGAAACAGGATGTCTCCATCTCATGTGTTCCAGATGAGGACCACATTTCTCCACAGCTTTCAAGAGGATTGAACTGTTATTTGACATAGTAGCAGGCAACAATATAGACAATCCAAAAAAAAGAGAGAAATCATTTGCAAGTGGCATGGCTGCTTCCTACACTAGCAGGGGGATACAGCAGACTGATAAAGCAAAAACCCTCTCATAGGATGAACTGACAAGTTCCAGACACCTCAAGCAGAAAGGGTGAGCAGATCAAAGATACTTATCCTCAGCTCACGTTTTAGCCAGTCGGCATTGTGAGCCACAAAAGAAAGAATGAGAAAAGTTATTCTGTTCTAAATACTTAGGAGGCAGATCCACTTGAGGGTGGACTTTCAAGAGGTATCTATGAAGCAGCAGCTGATGTATTTCTATGGTGCTGAAGCAGCTTAAAGAAGTTCAGAGCCTAATTAGACTTTCCAAGACAAAAAGCGGCAGTAAAGAAAAATCCACAAAGCTTTGGTAGCTTCACATCCTGAACCATATTCTGCTGGTTGCTCAGCTCATGCTGACTCACCCAATGTGCTGGAAACCTGAAGACTCCTCTGCTTCCAAAAGCTCCCTACCCTCAGGGCTCTTTCAGAGGCGTGCCTGGATCTGAACCAGCACTCACCCAAAAGTAATGATTAATAACAGATAAACCATGCAGCACTCTCACTTGTGCATTCTTCCTTGAAGTCCATTTCATTGAATTCTGGCTTTGAAAAGGCTACAGAAAACAGAGCTAATCCATGCGCTTTTCCGCTATGCTGCACCTACCACTTCCTAGCAGGAAAAGTGACAGCCGGAGGCCAGCCTGCTTCAATTACTTTGTGGTCTGTAACAATCCTCCTTCTCCGAATCATTTCAAAGTACTAAAACCCAATCTAACAACTTGTCACTAAAGGCACACACCTAAATTATGAAATCTTAGCTGTAAGTAAATGAGCTGTCCTGAATGTTTTGTGTGCCTCTAACTGCAGAAAGTAACCACAAATCAGGAGACCAAGAACTTCTTTCCTTCTTGCAGAAATATTTCTTCCAAAACAACTGGCTTGAAGATAAAACATGGCTGGGTTTTATTCAAGCAGTGGGACTTGGCTATTGAATAGGATTTGGCAAAGAGAAAGGAAACCTAGAAGGGGAATAAGGGGAACAAGTGATGCCAGCTGTTACCTTGTGGATTTCCTCCCCCTCCCCAGATTCCAGCAGACATTGAACATTGTGCCTTACCCTCTAATCCCCATGGACATACTGACAGTATCATTTACTGCACATTTGGGAATTCTTTTTTGCAACATGTTTATGCAGTGGGCTTGCCTCTCTGCTCTGCAGTAGCATTGTCAGAGCGTACAAGACAGCAAAGTGACAATAAATCAGTACAGACAGGGGGATAACCTACCGAAGGCATATCCCATCCCTCTTAAGTCTCACTTGTCATTACCAAAGCCGTAATATTTTCTCAATTAAAAGACCTCTGCTGTGCTGCCAGAAGACATGTTAGCCAAAGGGATTGCAAAAAGGCATCAAACCAAAGTGGTTAGCTGGAGGCAAACCAACCATGCAGGGGTTGGTTTCTTTGCTAGTCACAAGGTGTCACATGTACCCGCTGTTCCACGTGGCTGAAGTGACTCAAATCTGCTCTGCTCCCAAGACATACTTGTATTACATGAAGAGCCTGAAATACAGTTTGAGTAAAAGCCTCCTCCTGCTGACCAACCCAAACGGTCCTCAAGGGAGGAGAGATGGGAGAGGGAGTCAGACAATGAAAGGAAACCTCCAAATTCCCTTTGGAAAACCTGCTCAAAACCACCAGTGACTTTAGTCACAAAGAAAATAAAAGGCCTCTTTTGCCTTGGTCTCTACACCCTTACAGAATTTGTATTAAACACTGTATGAACTCTGCTGCCTCTCAAGCCCAGCTCTCAACTTCCCTCTCAGAAGAATAAAACAGGAGCCTGGCCATCAGCCACAGCAGGTCAGTGACAGACTCTTACCCAGCCCTGGCCTCCTGACCATCATTCACATAGCTGAGGGCCACACTACCACCAGGAAGTGACTGCAGGCTGCTTTAGTGCAGAAGACCAACAAGTATTTTCTCAAGTTCACAGAGACAGTGGCAACGTGTTCATCTACAGCGCTATTCTAAACAAAACCTCGTGCTCCAGCACAGGATGTGATCAATCAAATGCACACAGAACCTTTTGGAGATACCCTTCCTTCTGTGATTCTCAGTCATCAAGATACTTTGGCTGTTGTCCAGAGCAAGTGATGAATAATTGTAAGAAATCATTGAAGGTACAAACCCCTTTGTTTTTAATATCTTTACAGGAACTAAATTAATACAGTTCCTCTGTCATCTTATTCTCCCTCAGAGGGAATGGAGAGAAATTGCATCTGGAAATCCAGGTGGCTGAGCCCTGTAACTCTTCCTCCTGAAACCCACATAAATAAACATATGTTCATATCCAGATCCTTTCTGTTTTCAAAACCAAAATCATTTGCCTTTTTCCTTTAAGCTTGGTACCATGTTTCTTTAATGTTGTTGTGAGATACTGCACCCATCTTTCAGCATTAGATTGCCTTAGGTGGCCTTTTTAAAATGGTCCTGTGGTTCAAAGCTCTGAGAAGCACAGTATTAAGGCATAGAAAATGAGGAGTTCTCTTTCCAGGGAGCAGACTGTATTTGTGTTACATTCCTTTAGATGCTGAACTGCAAATCCCATCCCCTTGGAGCCAAAAGGGGAAAAGACAGTTAAAAATATCCCAGCAGTCATACAATCAGTTGTCTGTATTTTTTTTTTTTTTTTAGCTTTTTTGAATCTTTAAAAACAAAACAACAAAAAAAGGAGGAAAAAATATCCCATAGTTAAAGACAGAACAGAGTTCCAGATATGGGTTCTTGGGAGAGGTTTTCCATTCTTTTTGGCACCTTGTGATTCTAACAGCTGTTGTCCTCCCATTGAATAAAAATCTGACTTGAAAGAGCTCTTTATCCACTATGTTTTGAGCTGTTACAGTTGTGGTTTGTTTTTTCAAAGAAGCTGCTTTAGGGCTCCTGCCATCCCATGCCCACCCTGTGTCGCTCCAGCTCCTCCCACCATTTCTTCATTCACTAGTTGCCTGTCCTTGTGGCACTGCAGATGTGATGACTCCAGTTTGGGCTGGGACTGTTCCACTGGATTCTTCTATCCGGGGTCTTTTAACTTCAGGTTCACTGGAGGAGGCTGCTGCTGTCTCTTCGGTCCCTGTCTCACATACTCTGCTGACTACAACAGGAGTGGACGAGCTGGCCTGGGCTGCAAGAAGCTGCAATGGATTTGTGAGAGCTGGGAAATAGAACAAGACAGAGAAAGAGAATTAGTGTGATGAAGTAGCACAAGTGTTTGCTATTCCAGAAAGCAAGAAAACAAAACACCATAGTCAGATGCAACAGCTGACACATATTCAAGTGTGGTTTTCAAGTCCATTTTGAAAGGCTTGCTAGCTTTGTCTCTCCATCTCCCCCTTCGATCTCAGCTTATCAAACTTGTGATCAGGAGAACTTGCTTCTTCCTATCCACTGTCAAACAAGGCTTGCCAGCTAAGCATTCATCTCCAGAAGGGGAGGATCAATGCCCTGTTAAATTACAGCACACCACCTCTTTCAGCACACCACCTCTTTGAGGGGCAGTTCTCTGGCCACCAACAATCATAACTTGCAAGCTACAACATCTGTGTGCTGTGCCTTCAATTTAGAGGGCTCTCTTTAGCCCTGCTTGCACACTAAGAACAGCTAGTCTGTTAGGAAACCAGATCAGAATCTAAATACTGAATATATTGATATCTCGCTTGTAAAAAGGGCAGGAAAGAGGTTACCCCATATTCCAAATGCATTCCCATCAGAACTGGGATCAGATGTAGGAATTTCTGGCTCTAATCTTGTATTCCAGTATTAACAAAAGATCTCACCCTCCCATTAACAAAAGCGGTGAGAAAAAAAGACCATTTAGTAGCAACCCCCCCCTAAAAATGTCTACAAGTCCTAGTTCCAGACAGAGAATGTGCTTACACACTGGCTTTGGCACACAACACTGCTTGAAAAACAAAACACATGCAGCTTTTGGCCTCTGCATCAATCAGAGAGGCAGCCAAAGGGGACTCAGGAGACAACACATCCTCTGCCCTCCAGACTGATTTGCAAAGGATGGAAGGACAGAACGTTAGGGGTGTGCTGACTAAGTGCAGCAAAAAAAGGAGCCCTAGGATAAATAAACAAAGCAAACAGAACAAAGGCCCTCAAAGCCCAGCAACTTCTCCCAAGGCATGGGAAGGAGGCTTGTAGAGTATCAGAGGATGAAGGAAAAAAAATAGGGTTAAGGATGAGGGCAGTCACCAATTACACTGCAGTGACTTGGAGAACCTAGACCATGCAGTTGAAGAGACATTAACTTCCTACAGACAACAGTCAAGAGACTCAGGCTCCATTTTGTGAACCAGCAAATTCACTACCACTTACAGAAAACCCCTCAGATGCAAATAGAACGCTTTCCAGTTTGATGCTAGTGCTGGAAAATTTTTTGTTAGATTAGAATGTCTCAACATAAAAATGTTAAATACAAAACTGTCTGATTCTGCATTAGACAAACATTACTGCTGGGTAGCAGCAACTCCACGTATCTTTTTAATATCTTTATATCCTAGTTGCATAAAACCTAATTGGTACCTTCACTGCTCCAGTTAGATTCTTGCAACTCAAGTGCAAGCCAGGTGATACTGCAAATAGACATGGCAGAATATTCTGTAGAAACATTCCTACCTTCATGGGAGACATCAAAATCCCACCAGCGCCCTTTCATTTCAAACTCCCCATAAGCACCAGACTGGGCCAGCAGAGGTGCTTAGTATCTCACTGAAACAGGCTGTAAGAAACCCAGATATTACCATCCCCAGTCATCCTTAACTGAACAAAACCTGAGACACTGAGCAACTAATAAAAGGAGGCTGCCAAGACATAGCTAGGATGGGATTTTAAAAATCAGACTTGACAAATGGCTAGAACGCATCCTGTATATAAAAAAATCCTACATTCATTCACCTGATGAAATAGATCTAGGCTCTAAGACCTTAAGATGGGAAAGTATGTTATCGTCTTAATACTCTACGGAGTCATTTCACAAGATCTAAAGAGCACCATGGAAATTTTATTACATGGCATGCTTAAAGCAAAGGCTGTTGGTCAGAAGAAAACAAATGAAAACGGGTTATATACAAGAATCACTAACACTTTCAACAAGCAACCCTCAAAATGTAGAGCGTAAGTAGTAATAAATGTAGAGCCAAGGACAAAAGAAAGACAGGACTTTTCAGAAGCAGTGCTAGATAGCAACTGGAGAAAGGGAGCAGAGGTGAACAGAAGGGTGTCTACCATTGACATTCACAGCCACAGAAGTTGAAGAATTGGAATACCTTTAGAAGTGAAAACACAGAACAACTTCATATATGCTAAGAAGAGAAACCGTTACAGCTTTACAACCTAACTGCTAAGCTCAGGAAGAAATCAAACTCCAGAAAGTGATGGAAACAGAGCCTACCATAAGCACTGCCAGTGATGCTGTTGGTGGGGACGGCATGTTTCCCATTCTGAGTGACTGCCCGCACAGGGAGCTGATGCTGTCCAATGGTCACTGGAGCTGCCTGCTGAAGGATTGCGACTGTCTGTCCTGGAACACCCTGTGCCATCTGACTGGCAACTGTCTGAATAACACGGCTGGCTGTAGGTATCGTGGCAAATGCAATCGTTGGCTTTTCATCCACGCCTGCTTGAGAGTAAAACAGACAACCATCATTTACTACCCTGGCTTAGGAGCAAGCTTTATTCTCATGAACATTTTAGCAGTGACACATACCCCAGGCTTACAGATGTGAAAATACTTCAGCACCACAGAAGGTCAGGGAAAACACTAATATTCTCTATTGTATATATACTCTATAAATATTAAGAACATTTTTCTTACAGCATAAGCCACTTGGCCAAACAAAGTAAAATCAAGATGATAAACTTGACCCTTTGTCCTAAAAAGGCATCATCTCTCTTACTGGCACATTATAGCTCTGATCACTGCAAATGGTAGCTTACTTTGTAATTACAGGCAAATTGGCCTGACTCTCATTACCACACAGCAGGAGATGGCATTAAGTCCTTAAACAATGCCTGGAGCTAGAAGTCTGCAACAGCTTGCTGTCAGGCCTGCACATAGGTTGATTTACAAGGAGGTCTTCCTGTAATTGCAAGCTTTTGCCAGCTATGGAAGTATAGGAAGAAAACAGAAGGGAGGAAAAAATAGTAAGAAAAAGGAGGGATGAGTTCCTGGATAGAGATAACTGTTTGAGAGCACTCAACCACTTATCTCGCTTCCCAGGACAAGTAAGGGGTCAGTTCCCCAGGTACATAACAGATAGATTACAGCCTCCTGCTGGGCATGCAGGAAAGGAAAGCCACTCTTCTTCAAGGCTCCATGAGTCTCAAAGCAGAGAAGGCAGGAAGCACAAACTTGTTAGTCCTGCAGGAAGAGAAGACTTCTCCCATTTTAATATTAGTAGACTTGTAAGAAAAGCGGAGTTAGATGGCACATAAGCATTGAGCTGAGACCTGCAGGCAAGCTGATGGGAAGCAGGGAAAGAAAAGGCAAGGAAAGCAGTGAGATGAGGAAGGAAAATGGAGCAACCAGCAAAGACAAAGGGACGGTACACACTAGAAAAGGATATGAGCAAGTATAAGAAAGGTGAAAGAGCAAATGACAGCAAGAATTAGTGAATGAAAGAATGGAGCAGGTGACAGGCAGCTGCAACTGCTAGCACTTCAGGAACATGTATGAGTTCCAAACAGGAATTTCTAGAGAATGCAAGTGAAACTCAAGCATGATGAACTAAAAATGTCAGTGGTTCTGCTACTGCAGAAGGGGAAGGTCTCTGCCAGTTTTTTCTTTCCCTTCAAGAAGAATCATTGCCCCACTGCCAACATAAAAGCTATCAGAGTAACCAGCCTTGCTGCTGGTACAACACACATCTATCTTGTAGCACCAAGCCCTTGTGAAATGGTGAGCAGACAAGATGTTGTCTACATCACAGCAGGAGAACATTTAGCTCACTAAAACCCCCCAAGGCTGGAATTTCCATCTTAGGCAAAAAAGAGGCCTTTGTTGTAACTGGTTTTTGAAGACTGCTTTAATTGGGTACTGCCTGCGCTTCCAGAAGCAAATGCTTTCCTCTAGGAATCCAGGCCTGCAGAAAAGAAAGGCTTAATCATTTATTTACAAGTCCATCTGAGGCAGAGAGTTTCAGCCTTTCCTAGGCCATCTTTTTTTTGGCGAGACAAAGCACACATTTCCATAGCACATCCAGCTGACCAATACACAGGCATAATATTGATACTGGGGATAATGTAAACATTTAAAGCACTGCGTGTTTTTTCAGCCTCCAAAGTCTGTTAGATTTATTGCCCACAGGAGACAAGGGAGCACAGTCATCCTGCTCACTAGTGAAGACATCAAATGGACAAGCTATTACTTGGTATTACCTGGGAAACATCTTTCATTAAAGGGCTTAAGTACCTACTAAGTGAAAACAGTGTTTGACAACCCCTCCCACAAGCCTGCTCAAGACTTAGCAGAGTAGTAAAGGAGGTGAAAAGTTACCTCGGTGGTCACTGGCTAAGTCCAACACTGCTCCTGCAGCTTCATGAGCTCCTCCTGCGGTGCCCTGATTCGTGAGGATGTATCCATTTGCAGAGTTTGCAGAGGAGGTCACAACTCGGACCATTGTAACAGTGGGAGCTTGCTGCACGACGTGAATTGCGTGACATGAGGGCTGTTGAGAAGTCACTATTGACGCTGGCATGTACGCGACTGGCTTTGCCACCAGAGTAGATGGTCGGGGAGGAACAGCCATAATAACTGGCTGGGCACTGACTGGAGATCCTAAACAGATGAGAGAAGCATACATTAGTAGGAGAGGGGAAAAAGGCCTCTATTCACTTCACCTGTGCACTTCTAACCTGCAATACTCAGTCCTTCAGCACTGGCAGGAGTAGGGAACAAAAAATAAAGCTTCAAAAATACCACTTTCAATCTTCTCTTTCCTAACTTCCAAAAACCTTACTTGCCATGTGAGCATTTCTGTGAACAACAGCCACATAGACACACACAAAAAAGAAGCTTTACTTAATGATCTTTGCCTTCCAACTTCACCAGCAACACCCTATACATCAGGCCAGTCACAGCACAGCTGACAGGCAGATACTTACCAGGGCTTAACAAATTACCTTGGCCGCAGCACCAGAGAGCTCTGTGTAGCCAAGGTGATCTTATCCAGAAGGCTGGTAAATTAGTGTGAGTGAGCCACACGCTGCCATGGCTACTGTGCTGTCAGTTCTCTAGAGCCACCTAGTTCGAGGTTAGCTCATGTGTTTCTACACATTCCTTTATCTCTTGCCCCCTCATCCAAAGACTAGTAAGAAAAATGCTCTAAAGTTGCATGCGCACCAGTCTCTAACAACAAAATGGAAAGAGAGACCTAGATCCTCCTGTAACACACTGTAAGAAGTATTCCAGTGGTGTCCTCAGCATGGCCCTTGCTGCAGTTGAACAGTCACCCTCTGTGAAACAAGAGCTACTCACCAGGTGCACTCTGTGAATACCGATACTCTGGAACTGAGGCTAACTTAGACCCAAAGTCATGGTCATGTGGAATGGGTGAGCCCTCCCGTGACAGGCACTCTGGAGTCTGTAGGCCACTAGAGTGAGGGGACAGCAGGCCAGGATGAGTAGGGGAGGCAGGAGCACTCCTGAAACACCAAAACGTAGTGTTGGCAAGTGTACATGCATTGTGACCAGAATACAGCAGCATAGACCAAGAGCTATCTCCAGGACAGGATTCTCCAGCAGAAAGACAGCCTTTCTCCCACACTATCCACAATATAATCTTGTTGAGAAGAGTTGAAATGTACACAGTAATGCTCTAGCACTAAATACTATCACACTATTCCTTGCTGAAGGAAACTGGACCCTTCAGAGTATGCTTAAAATTTCATTTGAACACCCACTGCTGACAGAGAAGCTGTAAATGCTTCATGTTCAGAACAGGTTTATTGTTTTAGGCTGTTCTAAGAAGATCTTTGTCAGTATTTGAGAGTGATGGGGAGAGGAAGAAAGATGCAACATAGATGCAAGTATCTTGCCCCACATATGCTTAAAGAGCAGTTGCTCCCCTTACACCCCACTGCCTCCCACCTCCGGTCCCACAGAGGCACCAAACACACAAGGAATTGAACATTTCTTCCAAGACAAAAAAGCAGCTGATCAGCTGAAAACCTCTCCTCCTGCTTCCTCCCCCTCATTTTAACAGACAAAAAAAGGTGTGGGAGGAACGTTACATGAAATTGCTCCAGCTAGTGCTGAATTCTAAGTCTCATCCTCACAGCTACAGGGTTCAGAGAAAGCTCTCACTGCACACAGCTCCTCTTTTGCAGTTACACTGCAGCGGCTACACAGAACCCCCATTGCTTCGCTGCTGACAACCACGATCAACATGGTCTTCCCTATAGGAGAGTGCTTTAAATACCACAAAAGTTACTGCTATGATCTAATCCACATCTAAACACAGCTTTCCTGAAGTGAGAGACTGGCATCTGAAAACACTCCAGTGATAACTGCCTTGAATTTCTTTGAAATGATGCCAAAACAGATATGTTATGTGATGCACTTTTGTAGTTTGGTTCTGCATTTAATTTTATCTTCTTTTTTGGTAAGCACTTAAGAAGTCAGAACAATTTTCAGATTATGCCTCAGGACAATCTAACTGTATTAGCTCTCAAAACTATACACAGAAGTAAAGTTTGCTCACAGTACTTTGGGTTTTGTTTGTTTTCTTTGTAATGAGTTTGGCACAGAGATTAGAGGAAATTGAAGTTACCTGGAGGAGAGAGGCCCAAAAGGCGTTCGGAAGCAGGACACTCCTCTTTGCCTTCGTTTTCTAAATGCTTGCTCTACTAGTTTGGCTTCGGAGGCAGGGTCAATTCGCCAAAAGGAGCCTTTTCCAGGCTCCTCCTGGGAGCGTGGGACTTTAATAAAGTAACGGTTCAAGGAGAGGTTGTGCCGAATGGAATTCTGAAGGAAGCAGAGGAATGAGATGATTATTTTGCCAAGAGGATGTATATAACAAAGACGAATGGGTTTCGCCACACAGCCTGGAAAAGTAAAATCCACACTGCCAGCATCAATGTCAAAGATGGATACAAATCACTCGACTCACACAGCTCCAAAGTCACAGAAGTGCTGCAAGAGAAAACCTGGGGAAACATGTCGGAGTTTCTACTAACCGTGCTGAAAGATGGGTTTGCTTGGTACTAACACTACCACTTAAATACATCTGGAGCCAGGCAGTGCAGTGACTTTCTGTGGAAAGCAATGAAAGCAAAGCTTTTGCTGAGGCACGGGGAAGTCACTATAAACCACATCAGAACTCTCTCAAAAGACAGGCTTTGTTTTAGACAAGCATGAAAAAAAATTGCCTGAGCCTGTGCTAACTGTTTACCTGCCAAACCATCACCAGGGTGCCCAAACATGCCCTAAAGAATACTGCATCTCACAATAATCATAATGCAAGCCAGCCAACATGCCCTAAGACAGCTGTCTCTTGAGAAGAATCCATCATCTATGTGGCACTAGTCTGGCACTGTGCAGCTCTCCAGATGTTGACAAGACTATTTATGCTTTTAATTGCAAAAGCCCACCTCTTACTGGGTGTATTACTGTCTTCTGGGCTTGGGGAAAGGCTCAATGAGCCCAGGTGTGCACAAGCTCATTTCTGATCCACTTTCAACACAAAACAAGAGCTTTTGTAGCAGCTTTAAACTACCTCTTCACAAATGAAAACTCACACCACCAGTGGTAGTGGAAAGGAAAAGGCAACTCATCCTCCACTGAAATGCAGCTTTCTTTGAAGCAGGATGCAGCAACTGGTTCACAAAGCACAACTCTGCCGAGCAGGTTAAGGCAGGAAGTGAATTCCACAATTAATTAGAACTGCAGGGAAAAGGCAGGGAGGCAGAAATGTATTTATTCCAACTGTTCTCAAAGTGCACCAAGCAGTACTGCTCCTGCCAGCTGAACACAATGAAATCACCAGCTGCAAGAGTCTTTCCAGCTGCATTAGTGTGTTATATTCAAATCACAACACCTATTTGAGAAGTGTGATGCCAAGAAAAAGTCTGAAAGCAGGTGGAGCTGAGGTTTCTAGAACTTTGAAAGCAGCCCTCAAATGAACACTTAAGCTTGATTTAGCATGTGTTAACTACATCCAAACTCTCCTATGAAGCTGGTCAGACTTCCTTTAATACCACAAGGAACACACAGACTCACAGTTCCCCCAGTCCTCATTCTGAGAATCAAAACTTGCCAACTGTGACTTAGGCAATGCAGTTGATACACTAAGAAAACAAAACATCTGGGATGATTTAAGGTATTGTGGTTAAGAACTCGGTTGGCCATCTTTTGCCTAGACAGATCATGCCAAACAAAGACCAGGTAAAGGATTAAGCAAGATTCAGGCAAGTATCTGGGCAAAGGAGTAACTGATAGCAAGGATGTAGGAGAATAAACATACAAAAATGAAAGATGCATGACTACAGCACTAAAAGGGATTCAAGAACCCAAGAGCCCAACAGTAACACACTGCATTGCCCTAGAAAGTATTTAAAAATACTAATAACCCACAAACAAACTAGTCAGCTTATGTTAAACAAATTCACTCTGGGAACAGTCAAAGCAGCTCTATTCCCAGTGCCCCAAACCCTTAATAAATGTATTTCAAAGCAGATAAGCCCTGTCAAAGTAGTTTAAAAGCTTGACAGTGTCAAGAACTCACCTGCCAGCCTTTGTCAGCAGTCCTGTAATATGGATAATGCTTGGTAATGTGGGCATAGATCCCACTTAGTGTTAATTGCCTGTCCTGTGCTGAAGATATAGCTTGCACAATTAGCTGAGCGTAAGAATAGGGTGGCTTGGACTCATCCTAAGGAGAAAACCAAACATACATTTAGTCACTAATCAAGAATTCCTACACTAGAATGTACCAACAACAGGAACTAAAAAAGCACATCCAGCTGTAATTTTCACAGATGCCAAGACAGCATCAGGGGCAACTAAGATCAGCATCACCCTCTTCCCTCTCACTCCTGCTTTATACTGCCAAACCCCAATTTAGCACTGAGCCAGACTAAAGTCTCTCCTTCTGTCTCCCCACAAGCACACACAAAAAACTCAGCTTTAATCTGATTCCATTCCTCACTGAATCTACCAACGATCTTACAGCAGCACAAGGAAGAGGATCAGGACAAGCAACTGAAAGCAGAGTTAGAGGGTGTAGGATATGCTTACAGCTTTCAGTGTTCATGAAACTAAAGCTTTCAATTCTGCCCAGCTACAACTACACTCTGCTAGGAAGGTCTCATGCAAGTCTGCTATCAGCTCTCCTCCCAGCAACAAGCTGAGTGTGAAACCTGATCCTGCCCCTTCCTCTCTCCAGCAGGATTTGTTTCATTCTAGGAACTGTGATTTGTTTGCCAGATCTCATATTCCCAGCTCTTCATATTACTCCATCAAGAACAGCCCTTCTTGTCTCAAGGGAGAATTCAATCTACAAAAAAAGCCATCTAATATTGTGCTTCTCCACCCAGTCCCAAATCAGGTGGTTTTGGATCTAAACCTTTAACTTTGATCTGAAGATCACCTTACCAAAATTAAATTTTATCATTATAACTAAGTTATTTTTTTAATCTAAATTCTATTTCCTACTCTCCTCATTTAATGCTTGCTTGACAGGCCTGCACGTTTGTTTTAAAGTCAGACTACAGATTTCTCATGGCAAGGATCCGGTTTCTTCCTCTGCTCCTCCTTTCTCCAACTGTGTTTTGCAAAATACTATTAATTAAAAGGCAAAACCAAGAATCTGGATTTTAATGCACTTCTTTATGGGTTCTTGATTTATCAAACAGGCAAAAGAAATTCTTGTTGCTTAACCATTTTAATGAATGACTGGCACGTATTTTAGACAGCTAAGGAAACAGATTGATCCTCTGCCACTAATAAGACACTGGTTTGAAGGCATGGTCTCAAAAACCTGAAGGATACTGTATACAGCACCCTTAGACCCCCTTTAACTATATCCAACACTAGCAACAAATGCCAGATCTTAATAAGCCTCCCAGTGAGCACTGCTGGGTAAGTAATGTTGCTTTGAACCTTTGGGCTGTCCCCGCCAGATGCATCTGCCTGCTGTTCTGATGCTGCTTTTGCAGCATACTCTGCTGCCAGCTGCAGATCCGAGGTAATGTTGTGAACAAAACGATATCCTGAGGATCCAGCACCACGAGGACTGGCCGGGCAGGAGTTGGGAACACTGGAGAAGCAAGAAGAAAATAGAGCTATTTGTTACTTCATTTATTAACAAGACACATAGTTCTTATTCTAAGGTACAGTAAAGCTCCCAGGTCATTGAGAAGTAGATATGTACTGAACTTATTTTTATCCCTGTGGCTTAACCAAAGCCCAGACAGATTGAGAAAATAAAGTCAGAGATAAAACTGGAATTCCTACAAAGTCCGGACACCCCTCCCACCACACACTTTCTGCAGTCACAAGACAGCAGAGTCCCAAAGTATTAAACAATTCCTCTGTGTTTAGAGAAGCACTTCAAACTATGTGGAACTTAAACCAACATACAGTGCATCAGGGACGAGTACATAAACTAAACAAATAGCTTGCTGTTATAACCTGTGAATGAACAACACACCACTCCTTATAACACAGGTAGTATTTAGTCAATCCTTGTAACAGACATGGGCTAAGTTCTTTCGCAGTATTGCAGTTGAAGCACCCAGTGTCATGAAGGTCCCTGTCTAACACACCACCTGAGCTTCAGAAGATCACACCCTGATCAGTGCCACACAGCTAGAGACAGGTACTTCCTTAGTGCACCAGCACACAAATGGAGCTGGAAGAAGGGAGAAGCAAACGCTCCCAATAGCATACAACACAGAGGGCAGCTCACTCACCAGCTCTGGCTGCCGTTGGGAAGACATTCAGAGCGGCAGGGCCACCACAAGATGGCATTACAGGAACAACAACCGAGCAGCAAAGCCCTGCTACAGCTCGTAAAAAGCTACAAACAAATGAAAGGTGCCTATAATTTGCAGCACCACTCAGGCACACAGAAGTGAGCGCTACAAGATGAGAACTAATCAGGAGGGCTTGTCTAGGGATCACACATCCTTGATTTGCTGGCTTGAAAGGATGGGAGGATAGGAATGAGTCTGGGAATCTGATGTTCCCTTTTTCTGTCCTGTGCTGTCCAGCACTGAGGGGTGGAACACCAGAGCAGCGTAACGCATAGCCAAATTCCAAGATTACATGTCACCTACATAAGAGCAGAGAAATAGGGAACAAGAAAGCAAAACAATACACAGAAGATTTACATAGCAAAACAAGCGGTTCAAATGGTATGAAAAGATGCAAATTGAAGCCCACAGATGGGAACTAGGATTCAGTAGAAGTGGCATAAACAATCCTCTTATCAGTCCAACACCCAACAGCAGTGCTAACCCTGACACAAATCAATGCAGTAACTGACACTCATTAGAGGACTACCGAACGCTGTATGAAAAAGCAGAACATGATCTCTTCCTCCAAAAGGTGACTGTCTAAATAACTTTCCCCTCATGCACATAGAGAGGAAACTGTGAGACAGCCCTTATTTGCTCACTGGGCAATACCTTCAGCACATAAGCAACCTGACAGCGTAAGGAATGACCATTTCCTACCACAGTCCAGCCTGTAAACAGAGAAATACTGCTTCTCCTTGTGGTGTCTTTGCAAATGGCTGCAGTGCTGAGCTCAGCACAACCCGGACTGATTTCTTTTCAAAGTGAGTTACAGGATGGGGGGGGCCAGAGGGGGAAGAAAAGGCAGCAGAAATATCCAGCCACAACAAACCCTTGCAACAGGAAACTCATTTTCCTTATATTAGAGCCACACAAAGTGTGGCACAGCACCCAGTAGCCCTTTCAGCAATAGTCTTTGGCATGAACGGGTGATGCAGAAGCACAGCACGAGGTGCACAACATATAATGTCGATGGCCCATATGTATAAATCTCTCTTTGCCAGAGATAAAGGCATTTCAAGATGCCTTTCAAAAAAATCAGAAACCTGTTTGTGCAGAAAAATGAATCAAAGTTTGCTATTCCATGCTCAGAGCCTGCTTTGGAAGTGGCTAAACCACAGAAGACACTCTTGATGTCTTAGTATTCACATGGGAGCTAGTGTGAATTTAATTATTCCGCTGTAATTTTCAATAGCTTCTCTACATACACGCTTCTTATAATGTGTACATAATTAGAAATGAAAGCCATTTTCATACATGAAACAATGACAAACCAACAACACAGCCATTCTTTTCATCTTTGTGTTTGGCACCCAAGCAATTACTGTAACATGCAGACTAGGAATGGAATCGGATGAAACAGAGTTGTCCCATTTTCTTCTTCGTCTGCAGAAATACATGAACAAACCCCAGAGACAGCAGCCAAAACCCAGCTCAAAGATACGGAAGAGAAACTCTTCCGTAAATCCATGCTCTGCAAAGAGCTGTGTTTCTTTAAGTTTTTAATAAACTAGCATGGCTTCAAAGATTATCCCATGCAGTTCAGATACAAGATTTGTTTCTTCAAGATCAGCAGAGCAAGTAGTTCAGTTCTTACTGTTCAAATCTTAGCTTCTGAGTCTGATAATGAGTTTTAAGTATGATCTATGATCTCTTGCCCTATTTTTTAATTAGAAAAACCAATGGGAAAAAACCCTCACCCTGCAGGGCTGTGATTCTCCCGAGTGCTGACAAAGCCCCTCCAACCTGAAGTGCTGTTAACTTTAAGCCTCTCCCAGTAGATAGCCACTGAAGAACATGACAGTGGCCCAAAGAAGCAGCTATCCCTTGGGACACGCACAGCAGTATCTGAAGATTTGGAAGAGGTATTATTCTTCTACCAGAATGAAGCACTTTTGTCCAGGTAGACCTGCTTTCTTTCAGCCTGGATCAATGATCAAATCAAGAGACATGGGCACAGAACAAACACCACCAACAGGGTAACACATGCTGTTAAGTGTTCAAGCTCTCAGTCAATCATCAGAGCTGCTCTTTAGAAGGAAGGGAAAAAGAGCTGAACACCGGACAAAAACAAGGAGACACAATCTGTTCTGTTCCCCCATCCCCACAACAGAGGACAGGAGTGAAGAAACAGTTTTACTAAAAATACCCCTCTGAGGGTTAAGTTAAAATTAAACATTAGTGCAGTCAAAAGAAAACAAGCAAACACAATGCAGTGACATCAGTTTCCTGGAGTTCCTGGAATTCTCCTCGCCACCCAGATCTGGGGGCTGGCTGGGGATGCTTGCATGCACTCACACCCCCTTGAAAAATACTATGGAACAAAAAGACTTTTCCCTGAAAACACCTGTTTGTTCTATAAACCAAAAATCAAGTGTGGGGACAGTGATTACAATTTGTTGGACATTAATAGTGCATCAATAGTTGGCAATAACTTGATCTATTTTGATACTATAACCTAAAAGCATAGCTAGGTCCGCAATTTCCCCCAGCTCTCAGACATCCTAACTTATACTGTGATCCATGCTTACTATCCACGCAGGCAATCTTAGCTTACGAGCAATCCAAGCTAATTTGGGTTAAGATCATCAGAGCATTTTGGAGAGGAAGCAAGTGTTTTATACCACTGAAATACACTCGGAGCATGTAAGCAAACCTGCTGCAGTTACCTCCAGTCTTAATCGGGTGGCACCATGGTTAAGGCCTCAATTTCCAGAGATCTTTGATACCCACTGAGGATTCAGCATCTCAACTTGAAGCACTGACTGCAGGCAGCCATTGAGCCACAGTTCCCCAAATACCACGCTGAGATTCAGCTTTAGAAGCTGACTACAATCATGTGCTGAATCACATCGGTCCTTTGCAGCATGTTTTCCATTTAATCCTTAACTCTTCTTCAGCTGGAAGGCCAAAAAGAGGAGGGCTGAGTGCAGCGTCTGCAATACGTTCACCCATACAACGGGCAGAATGCCTTTTAAACTCAGGGTTTAACTTCTGGCTAGTGAGAACATAACAGGTCTTTGTAGCATCACGATTCACTTTCAAGTCCTGCCAACAAGAATCCAGCCTCTTAAGTTCACAGCACTTGCTAGCAACAACAATTAAAATCTTTAAATGCCAGCTGCTGGAGAATAGGTACAATTTACTGCATTGATTTTGGACCTTCCAGCAGTCTGCTTTAACTAAAGAACCAAAAATGGGATGAACTGCTGTGTGCATGGTGTGTCCACACCGAAGACACTGTGTTGCTTGTGTCTTCTCGTTTCAATAAAAAAGAATACAGCAGATCCAGAGAAGGTACTCATGGGGATCACTAGGATCAGAGATACAGAACAGATTCCATACAGGAAACAGTTATAAGACACAAACTGAGGCACAAGGTGGCAGAGCCTATAAAAACAAAGCCAAGAGATGCGTTCAGCTCCTGACCTCTTCTGATAGAAGAGATGATGAACACAAAATTAAGCTAAACTGCATGTCCAAAACAAGAGAAAGTGTTTCTGTGTACACCATGTGGAACAACATGCTGTAAAACAGGGCTAATGCTAAAAGGCTATGCGAATACAGAAGGCTATTATACAAGTTCTTGGGGAAAGAAGGAAGACAAGGAATCCATCAGGGGCTTTATTAAACAGATGGTCAGGAAGTCCCTGCTCTGAGGCAGTCCTTGATCCAAGAAAATAGTGGAGGCAGACTGCACATAAGTTAGCATTACTCTGTCTTTTCTGTGTTCTTACACTACTCCAAATACACTTGTCTGAGGCAGAATACTGCGCTAGAGGGATCTGTTGCCTGAGCACATAGAGAGACTGACATATGAAGATCTCCAGACACTCTCAATACAAGCTACATTTTACAGACTGGGGGGAAAACCAACATAACATAATGAAGCAACAAGTGGTTAAATGACTTATTTATGTTCATATTACAAGTCTATGAACACGATGGGAACAAAAACACTCCCAAACTCCAGTGCCAATTTCCCCAGAAGGAGAGGCATTATAAGAATGCAGGAAAGTTGCTCTATTACTTAATTTCATTCTTTTCCATAAGAAAGATATCTGTAGGGATCAAGCTAGAAAGACGTAGTTTATGGATAGTATTTAAGCCAGGTATATGGATAAAGCACTTACCCTCCTTATGACAAAGAGGAAAGATAACCTGGGATCCCAGATAAAATTGGTCCCCTGATGTGGAATCTGCATTACTGAAGAGGAAAAATCCATCTTTTCAACTTTGTGGGTTAGGATATGGTAGGTACATGGGCACTGTCTTTGATAAATACCCAAGTACACATTTGTGAAGCAGGTACAAGAGACTCAGCAGTGGTAGGAGTTACAAGCCCAGCAACAATGCCAGTACACGGATTCCTGTCTGAATAGGCAATTTTTTAAAGCCCCCACGGAGTACAAAGGGAGAATCCCCGTTTCTTAACATCTTAGCCAGTCTCCTCCTCAAATGCAAGTTGGAGGTGTGTTACCAGGCACAGAACTATGGCTAGAGAAACACCACGAACGGCAGACTACCTCTATATCGCATTTCATGAGTGTGCAAAAATGGGCATCAAAAGATACAGGGATGTTTTTTATGTGCAATAAGCAAGAATCAGGTCAAAGTACAGCACTTCAGCTTGCAAAACAAGCATTTCCACGACACACCAATCAGCAGTAATGGGTGAGAATTCTCTGCTGCTCTTCCCTTCCCCGGCCTAGCCCCAAAATTGTAACTCAAAGAAAGGCAAGTCCTTGCACGTTGCGTGTTTCAGACAAGTTTCAGAAACAATCACAAGTGGTAAGACTGCCAAACCAAGCTGGATTTTGATGTGAAAGGAGAAATCTGAGTGCTACCCTGCCTGCTTAACGCTGAAGCAAACCCAAAGCTGTCAAACAAGCCATGGTGAGGGAAAGCTAACTATCTGCAGAAGTTGAATCTCTTGTTACTTGTCTGTGCTCCAGTGGTTCCTCTCTTCAAAAGGAAGTGAGTTCACTCTGACCGTGGATTCAGTGAACAGTTTATACTGGTCAGGGGAAGTGCTTGTGTAGCTGGTGACATCTGCAACTCTTCCTTCAGCACATGGCTTGGCACATCTCCTCTAGCACATGGTCCATTATCTGAAATAAACATGCGTAGGAACTCCCAAGCCCAGTATAGATTGCTGCTCTTTCTTACATGATGTATATGCATCACACTTAGTTGGCTTGTGGTTTGGAGACAAGGGTGATTAAAAATAATCACTGGGCTGTCCAATTGTGGGAGTTACCCAAGCTGTGTATTCTGACCGAATGCAGGAAGTAATGTATAACCCAGACAATGCAAAAGAGCCTGCAAAAAACCTGCCTTGGAGCTCTTCATGGGCTTTGCAGTTAAATGGCTAATAGTGCTATAGGAAGAAGGAAAGCCTGAATGAAACTGAGCTGGCAATACCTATGCCTCCTGTTCCAGTGAGTGAATGCATCCACTGAAGTCAGGGTTCATTCAGCTTCCCACTACATACCTTCAAAGGAAATGTGCAAATTCAGATTAAATCTCAAGTGTTCTGAAGCACTGCTGTACAGCTGTCCTAGAGCCTATTAAAAAGCACTCCCTTTTCCCAAGCCAAGTCTGAATCAAAACAGCCAGCATTTGCACAGCTACCATAACATGGCTCACACACAGGCACACAGTCTTCTGTCATGCTTTACAGAATAAAAGCTCAATACATAATTTATCTACCACACACTCTTGGAAAATAGTAATTACACTATAGATGCATAAAAATCAGGCAATGAATTTAAATGACCTGTTAAAGGCCACCAAACAAGTTGGGGACTAAGCCAATATAACTGCAGTTAGCACGAAGTAATCCACTATCAGAGCATGCAATACATTACTGAACTAATTTTGCTTAGTGGAAGTAAGGAAAAAATGAAATAAGGTTTAAACAATATAGCTTATGAAACCATGGCAATTCAGCTCACATCTTCTGGTTTACTAATCAAGCTTGTAAGACAAAAGAGCAGAAGGATGCCAGGTGAACTTTCATTATTCATACCATTAATTTCATCGTACACTCTATATCACCCTTCCAGTAATGGTTGAACATGGGCAGGCACATTAAGTACTAACAATTAAAATACAAATTTGGGTGCACACACAAACATGTACCAGTGTAGCTATTAGCAAAGAACCTCACCAGACACTTCTCAAGCAGTGGTTCTCACAGGGCTCTAATGGCTCTTCCTCCTACATGTTAGGACTACTTCTTTTACTGATAAAGGCTGTATGTGAGCTAACTATCCATGCCCTTCCAGAAAAACAAACAAGTACAAGACAAAGTGTTCAAGCCCACAGTCATTCTGGTACAGAGGTAAGCCAGAAGTAGCAGCTGTAAAATATGAAAAATGATACCTACCTCCATAGTATAGCATTTAGTATTTCTTCATTGTAGCTTTTTAAATATCTATATCTATAGATATAGATATCTGTGAGAACATAACTGCTGTTTAGAATAGGGAAGCACGCACGGAGAAATTATTTCATAAGCAGGAAAAAACCCCAGCCCTGAGAGGCAGCACTGGAGAGAGATGCTATGTGGAAAACTGAGTTAGGTTACGACTACAGGGTCATTAACACCAATTGGAAGATAATAAAAGGCAAACTAAACACTTTAAATCTAAACTCCAACTCAGCATGACTTTGAGACCAGGAATAAGCTCCTACATCACACCTTGTCTCTGTGGATCTCTTTATAATCCAAGCACCAGCCACACTGGGGACTAAACTGCAACACATATAGTCACATTCAAGTTGATAGTGTGGGCTTACAGCAAAACCTGGCAAAGCAAGGTAGCATAGGTGAGGAACTTCTTGTCATCAGTGTCACTCAGAGAGGATCCTTCACATGCAAGCTGCAGAAGCTTAAAGCCATCTATCAAAAGATTGTTCCCTTAACTCCTCAAATTGTGAATCATTTATATGTCCCAGCAGGCAGAGCCGAATTTAACCAAAGTACGCATGGTTTTCACACAGCTTTTCAATGCCTTGAATCTACTGACATTTGGTGCTACTCTGCCCTTTCTTACGGTGTGTAAAATGGCAGGCTGCTTCTACCAATTTCTTACAACCACAGTGGCCTCTTCCTTTTTGGAACATGCAAGTCTGACTTTTTTTAAAAGGAATTTTGAACTCAAAGCAGGAAGAAATAAGCCATGCCTGCGTGTAAGCCTCACAGCATGCTGCCAGCCAACATTTTCCCTTAAAGCTGTACAACAGCATTCAAACCACATCTACAAACGGCCCCTCCTGCAGAGGAAACACCTAGCTAAGAAAACAGTGGACGCATTTCTCCCTAGGAGTAAGTAGGAATCTTGCTTTGCAAAGCTGCTGAGGGTGGCCTGCTTGGTTTTGTTTAACTAAACCTCATTCCCTCTCTAGGCGGTGCACTTTGCAGAGGGAAAATAAATAGGCTGGACCACACCCTCCTATGCCCCCCCCCCCCCCCCCCCCCCCCCCCCCAGAAGCTTGCAGGGGGGGAACCTGCAGAGCAGCAAGCTGCAATGTAAACAGGGAGGCAGAGCAGAGCAGGGCTGGGGGTCAGGAGGGCAGGGCTGGAGCTGGCAGCGGGAAGGCAGGTACAGCCCCTGCCCCACACTGGGGCGGAGGCAGGAAAAGGGGCCAGGAGAAGCTTTCCAAAAAGGAAATTTCACCCTGCCCAGGATTTCCAAACTGCAATAATTTTCCATGGGCCAATCAGGGAGGAGCAAGGCAAACGCACCAAATTAGGAAAGTAAATACTAGAAGGGGGAGAGGGAGGAGAGCCCAGCTCATGAAGCCTCCTCCCAAAGCCAGCCATGGGGGTATGGGTCCCATACTGAGCCCCCCCCGCCAGCTCGCCCAGCCCTTCCCTTGGGAAGGGGGAGAGGGCACTGTGCCAGCCTCACCCACCACTGCAAAGCCACCAAGAGGGCAGAGAGCTGCCCTGAAAGCCAGAAAGCATAGCTACATGCTTCCTGGAGAGCATATTCTTTCTCGGGCAGAAACGCCCAAATCGCTTCCCAATGCCTGGCCCACAGGGTAGAAGAAAGCTGCAAGACCCTGCTGGGGGAGAGGGGAAGGTTGAAGGGGCTGAGCAGGGATGTTTACAAATGTGTCAGCCCCTCCTCTGCAAGAGGAACTCGGAAATGAAAGGGGTTTGGCAAGTGAAACCTCAGATGTCTTTTGAGGTTTTCTGAAGACTTGGCTGGATTAGCTTCTGCTCAAGACAAACGGATGCAATCATTAATCATGCTTAGTAAACACTCCGTTAGGGGCTGAGCACAATTCAACACTACCATTTCCACTTTCTCCTTATGCAAAAGAAACATTCTCGGGGAGTCAAATATCAGTTGCAGGCATATGCCAGAGTCAAAAGATACAGCCTCTGTGAGTAACAGAAACCACACTGTGCTGCTTTGCGCAAGATGACTGAATGGAAACTAACTACCATATGTTGGCAAAGAAACCATCCCCCTCCCCTCCCAGCAACAAGCTTCATCTAAAAAGAGAAGGTTAAATATAAACTAAAAGCAGTGCCTGAACAGAGGACTAAAACCACAGCTACCTCCAGCCCCCTCTTTCTAGAATATCTGCACTGCACATCTGTGCAGCTCTGCAAGACGGGCGGAAAAACCCAAACAAGCAAGTGCCTGCAGATCTATGCAAACCCAAACTGGCTTCATTGTGACACTGAAGTCGTTTTCAGCCACATAAATTTGAATACTATTCACCGAATTAGTGCTGTCAGAAGATGTTTGTGTATTATATCTTTTTACAGATGTCCAGACAAGAAAACAAAACAAAGGCTATTAGTATTACCAGGTACACTCTTGCTATTCTGAGGCCCACATGTTTTAAAACTCTAATGCATCATCCTATACTATGAGTCTACTTTACTTTATAAAAATGTATTACACTTCAAGTAGCAGCTTTAATGTTAGAAGAGATCAAACTGCAACTCTGTAACATCAATTTTTTGCTGAGAAAGAAAGAGAAAATAGTCCAGACAGTAACTCAATGGTCAGGTTGTTTCTACTGCACATTCACGAATCAGATAATTTACAAAACAGGATGCTCACACAGATGTACATTCAGATTGCTACAGCCCCTCAGTACATGGTCAGCATCCTACCCCCATTTCCTTCTATTCCCAGGAAACCACGTGCCAATGACCACTCTTGTCCCTAACTTCAGATAACACCAGCACCACCCAGCAACAACAGAATATTACTGAGATAAAAATAAAACAGGCGGTCCTAACATAGAAAGTATTTGCCTGCTTTCTCTTCTCCAGGCATATAGGTAGCTCTTGATAGATATTTCTAATTCCATTGCCAAAGATAGACTAGTAACTCTATAGTGTGAAACTAACACTGAACCCTGAAAGCTCTTAAACAAAACCCTTGTGCCCTACTTCAAGCCACCATCACACAGTTTTTAGCAGTCTTCCATCATTCTGAAGAGCAGATATTTAACTTGCTATTTTTAATGGGGCGTTTCATGCCCCAAGTATACCAAACAAAAGAGGGCTGACAGAGTGATGACAGAGAACACACTTTGGATAGTTAACATCTTACCTGATAGTGCCTGTGGGGGATGGGAGGGGACTGACCACACTCCGGAGATCCGGCTCCGGGATGTGGATCTTCAGAGGCGATATTTGAGGGTAAAGTGGCCGAAGGGGAGGTGATGATGCTTCCTCTTTTGCTTCCTCTTTATGGTATAAAGATGTGAACTGGATCTTTATAACCGTGCTAGGAAATCGGAAAGTACATCTGAAACAGAAGGAAAGGGAAAAGTCAATTTCATACATGATAATGAACATATCTAAGTGGTTTTGTATGCAACTGGTGAATCATTAATTCATTAAATCATTCATAGCACAGAAGTCCACCATTCTCTATAACATCTTTCTGCTCAGTGCCCTGGACAGAATCACTGATCATTCATAAATCTCTGTAACTGTATCATAGTGTCATGTATCACGTAGTGATTAGATGCAAGCTGAAGGTTTGAGTAAGTTAAGTGATTTCCCCAAGGCCAGGTATTCAATGAACAACAAAGCAACATGCAGAACTATAGTGACAAACTTGGGTTCCTGCTATACCAAGGACTAGGATTCATCTATTAAAGCTCCCTGCACATAACTCAAAGATAAAAGTTACTAGAAAGTATTAAACCACAAGCAACATTTGAGTACCAGAGCCATAAAAATCCAGACAGAGCACCAAACAGCCTCCAGGTAAGACCAGGCAGCACTATTTAAAGACTGGCCACTACATATTGTATAACTAATACCCATTTATATCTCTGCACATCATGCTAAAGGATCATCTAGCAGGTTTCAGATTAAAATACATTCATTTAGGAGTGCCTCCCTTTAGACAACATGGGTTATAGCTAGCAGGGTCAGAACAGAGCCCCTGCAAGCCTATAGGGCCGCATTTCTCTTCTAAGTAACACTTCTTTCTAACTGTTATTTAGGGAAAAACAAATCACACATTTCCAAGTGTGGCCTTCAGGAGATACTGGGAAATTCAAAAGGAAATAAGCACTGACATTTTCCATATTTGAACAGAAAGCTTTCTAATTTATAGCAGCTACAATAGGCACAGGGCTGTAAGAGCGAGTGCTCTGCAATTCTTCTTATTGCACTTTAATTAGACAATCATGTGCAATCAATACAAGCTTTCCAGGGATCACTTCATTGATACTAAGGTTAAAGAAGCAGGAAATAAAAACCAGGTTTCACCGTGGGAAAGGCCAGCAGAGCACAGCAATTGTGCTGGCTTCCAGCATTTTGCCTATAGAAGGAAACGAAGGGACACAGGCAGTGTTGTTCTAGCACTGCCTGTGCTAGATTCAATAATGCTAATGGTGCTGCATTACTGAAGGCTGCCAGGTAACAGAAAAAGGTGGTAAACAAGTAAATCTGTATTTGTGACCATCTTAATGCTGCTATCGACAGAAATGCAGAGAAACATCCTACTGCAGCTCTAAAAAACACACTCTTGCTCTTGGTTCTTCCGCACAAGCTAGTTCTGCTGTAAGGTAATGCTCAGAAGCCTGCTGTGAAGAGTGCAAAGTTATCATTCAGGCATAGGAAGCTCATTCCCATCTCCCACCTCATCTCTCAAATGACCTGGCTCAGCATTCAGCGGCTTGGACCCACAATGGCTCTGCTGCATACAGCAAGAGTTTGCACTGCATTTAATTCACTTCAGAGGTCCTGCCACCTGCACTCATTAATGCATTAAATAAGAACATCATTGCTGGCAATGCAGCCTAATTGTGTTTATCTAACCCTTCTAAACACGGGTCCCTGCAGACTCAATACAAACGCACAATTCCAAACAGCAGTGTCTGTGCCTCGCAGTGTCTGCCAGCAGCAGGCACGCAGCTTACTGAGATGAACCTGAAAGAAGGCTGTCGAACCACTATCTGGATTTTAAGCTTTCATACTGTAACATGGATTTACTTAACGAAAAGAGTAGAGAATATATAAATTTGCAATAAGCATCACATGGACTGAGGCTCCATACCAGTATGAGCAAAGTTTCATCATTTCTCAAGCCCTTGCTGGGGAAAAGCTGAGCTTGCTTTCAACAGAGCAATTCTATGCCGTAACAAATTCTGCAACAGGAATTCTCTGCTGTAACACCTGGTGCTCAGCATTTTTCAACATCTGAGTCAAGGACAAATCAGTCCTTGTTTAACAGTGTTCAGTGCAATCCCAACCTGCTGCTGATCTCAACAGGCCTGACTGCACAGAGCCCTCGGGCAGCTTTACAGCACTGTTGAGGCCAGAAGATCCCCACTGCAGCTTCACAGAAGCAGCTTTATCCCACTGCCACTAAGGTCTTACTATGCAGAAGGACCCAGTAATGCAAGATCCACATCTACATGTTACTGCTTCCAGGTAATAGTGCAACTAATTCCTGAACTCTACAATACTCTGATGCTGTAACACTGTTAGATGAGAAAGTGATACCTGCACTCGAAACACTGTGAGACAGTCCCCTCAGTCTGTGTGTAAGGGCAATCTTAAGAAAATCTGTTACTTTTTCAAAACCATGAGTCAACCCAAAACATGAAGTGTAAACTAACCCAGTAAACGTGCTGAAAAGGCCCATCTACCACTGCTTTTCCTTTGAGAGCCTCCCCTAAGCTATCCGATTGAGGCATGTGACTTACCCACAATCTCAGACTGGAACGAAGAGAAACAGCAAGGCTGGGCTGGGCTGACTACACAAGCAAACAATTTGCTGCCTGCTGTGATTTCATTTTTAGAAAGACAGGCTTCCCAATCCACTGAAGCAGGACATACAACTAGCTTGCACAGATTATGCTTGCTTGCACATACATAGCCATTTTGTAAGGAACCAGCCCCAGAAAAATCGGTGTGGATATATGCAAGGGTGCTCAGAGCTTCCAGTATTGACACTGCCTGAAAAGCCAAGATGGGAGTAATTTATGTGATTTATGCTTTTACTGCTGTAAAAACCTGGGACCCAAGAAATGGAAATGCAATGTAAAATAGATTGTAAATTCCTGCAGAATTCCTCCCTGCCCTCAGGGGTGAGAAGGTGCCAGTCTCTACCAAAACCACCACAGTAATGCAAACAGTGACAATGGCACAGCCCAAGACACAGCCTCAAGTCAGCATACATGCACTTACACAGGGGAACTGTGTCAGTGAGAAAGCACAAAAGCATGATTTCTGAATCATCTTGTCACAGGAAGCTCATTTTTATTACACTGAACCTAAATGCAGTTTTAATGAGCTTTACTAATTGTTCCCTTAATTAACCTCTTTCAGGCCAAAAGAGGATAACTCAAATTATATCAGGCAGTCCTGTTTAGGAGCGAGGCACATTAGTGCAGGATTTAAGCCTATGAGAACTATACTTCTAACAGAAGATAAGCAGGACAAGACAGACAGCCCAAGCAGAACTAAGCATGCATTCCTTAAGATGTCCCTGCCCATGGCAGGAACTAGATGATCTTTAAGGTCCCTTCCAACCCAAACCAGTCTGTGATTCGTAGATTGCTGAATATATTCTGAATTATTTAAACCGAGTTATACTATTTGATCCATGTTGCATGATTCCTATCAAAGATGCATAGCAATTACTACTACAGCTTAACACTTTCATCATGAGAAGATCAATCCAGAAGTACAGACTAGATACCAACATAAAAAGCATAATGAAGTTAACCTGTATTTCCAAGGGTGCCTAAGAGGCAATTCTAAAGTACCTCTGAAATTTCCAGCTAATTAGAGGCGTTAAATTAATGGTCTGCAAAATCTCTTAGTCTTGGTACAGGCTGGAAACAACCTGCATCAGTTCCAGAACTGCTGAATTTCACTCAATAACCTGCTACAGACAGGTACATCCTGCAACCCTTGGCTATATAAACCACTTGGTATAGTATGTTGTGTACATAAGTTTCTTGGGGGAAAGGATTCGCATTTCTCTCAGATGCCTTGCAAACAGTGAGAATAGAAAGCTTTTTTTTTGCTGTGTTAAAACTAAACACAACCCCCAACCTCCATAAGCTGCATAGAAACAATTCTTGCCTTCTTAGATTACAAGTAGGGGAAAGTCAAAGAAAATCTGAGTTCATAGACTCCATAAGCACTCACTGAAATGCATACTATATGTACACAAGGGACCAAGGGGAAGGGAAGGCGTGCACATGCCACATATGGCTACAGTGATGTAAAAGATATTGCTAGAATTTTGTTGGTTTGTTTTAAACAGTACAGATTTTCCAAGAGTTTCCTAGATGAGCTCCTTGCACGGGCAACACAGCACCCAAGCTGTTAGGCATCCTTCATGTGGTGAACCAGTGACAGTGACCACAAGCATTTCATCTACATAAGGTCTGAAAATGAAGTGCGAGGAAACACTACGCTTTACATAAACAGCCACCCCTAAAGCAGACCTCGGGAAAAATGGTTAGGCAAAAAAAAAAAAACCCCAACAAAATGACTCCATAGCCTGCCTGACTGTGAAAACCAGACATGTTCTCCCCCTCCTCAAAGTGCCTTTTACTCACAGATGCAAAAGAAAAGGAGGTGCATTTGCCAAAACACAGTACCAGGTTCAATAGAAGCTGTTACAGTCACCGATTTCTTTGTTAGAGCACCCCAAGAGCTGTTCAACACCAAATGACTTCTGCAAAGATCTGCTGCATAAGAGCAAGAAAAGGCTATTTAAAGATTTTAAGAGGAGACAGGAAACCTGGCTGCATTTATGTTTTCACATTTACACTGTGGAAAAGCACAGTGACAAAATGGAGAAGAAAAATCGGTAAAAACCCAAGGTGAAGCATGTATTAAAAATGTATATATACAAAAATTTATATATAAACCCTAGAATATTTATCTATATTATGTAATATACATAAACAGAATATATAATATTGTATGTTATATATAAACATCATTCCAGTTTATTATGCAAAAGGGAATACCAGAAAAGTAAGTTGGAAGAGTGTTACACATGCACTGTCATCAGCAAGTTGGTACCATCTTTGTCTATTTTATCTTGCCATAATTTATGAAATCCTGTTATTCCTGAATGCTGTGGGTATAAATACACCAGTAGCATCTGCGTTACAAACAGGACAGAGACGCAGGTTGAGCAAGAAACATCATAGGAAGTGCTTTGTTAAAAATAACACTTTTTGCAAACCTTTTGGCCCCAGGTTTAATTCAAAAAAGGTTAAGCATGATTGTCTGCCTTTGCTGCAACTTCCACTTTTTGAACTTGCAGATGCTATTACCTCAAGCACTGACTCTCAGTATTTAAATCTTTCCCTCTGCCACTCTGACTTTGTACCAGCAATAGTGTGGCAGCAGGACCAGGGCAGTGATTGTTCCCCTGTACTCGGCACTGGTGAGTCTGCATCTCAAATCCTGTGTGTTCAGTTCCAGGCCCCTAACAAGAGAGATAGTGAGGTGCTGGGAACAGGTCCAGAGAAGGGCAACAGAGCTGGTGAAGGTCCTGGAGCACAAGTGTGATGAGGAATGGCTGAAGGAACCTGGGTTGTTTAGTCTGGAGGAAAGGAGGCTCGGGGGGACCTTATCGCTCTCTGCAAGGACCAGAAAGCAGGTTGTAGTGACGTAAGGGTTGGGTTTTTTTTTTTATCCCAAGCCATAGGACAAGAGGAAATGGCCTCAATTGCACCAGGGGAGGTTTACATTGGGTATTAGGAAAAACTTCTTCACCAAAAGGGTTGTCAAGCATTGGAACAGGCTGCTCAGGGCAGTGGTGGAGGCATCATCCCTGGAGGTGTTCAAAAGACATGCAGATGTAGCGCTTGGGGACATGGTTTAGTGGTGGACTTGGCAGTGCTGGGTTAATGCTTGGACTCAGTAATTTTATAGGTCCTTTCCAACCTTAATGATTCTGTGATTCTATGATGAAAGGGGACACCAGCCCAACTGTTAAGGATGAGGCAGTTATGTCTACAATCAGTAAATACCTTGCATTTAGCAAAGGTGGCAGCCAGAGCTCTAATTACATCAGTACATGTCATGATGAAACAGAACTATGTTATTACTAGCTAAAATTTGACCAAATATACTCTCAGAAGCCCCTGTCAAAGAAAAAAAAACCTTCCAAACAGGCCCCACACAATAGCTGTTTCTCTGTCCCCTGTAACTCTTCTGAAACCAATCTAGTTTGTGTTAATTACATATAGTTCACCCAGAAGAACACATTCTTATTCCCATGCACAGAGTTCTGTGTTTCCCAGCACAAGTGAGAATTTGCCATCAGTCATCTTTGTCAGGCTATTACCATTACCAGTTATTTCAAGGTACCTGACAGGATTTTACCAGAGGGCAAAGTAGGTATTTCTCATCCTTTCAGTCAACGTGTAGTATAAATACCTAAATTTCAGGCCATGATCAATGTACAGGTAAGGTTCCTAGCAGCCCTTACAGAGAAGTGCTCCCATCACCTCATGTAACTAGTTTCCTTCACCTTCTCTAATCAGCTTAGGAAAGAACTGTATGCCTGCATCTATGAAAAATCAAGTTCCCATTAAGTTTTTCCATAATACTTCGAAGCAATCTGAAAGGAAGTGCCTTAAACAACATAAGAGACTGACTGGGAAAGTTTAGGCACCAGTGCACCCAATATGAAAAAGATAAGAGTTTCCTTCACTTAACTAAACACGCATCTAAGCCCTGAAGGTCTGCCCACAGAAAGATAAGCAAAGAGACAAGAACAACTGCCTCAGATTCACATTTCTTCAAAAACAAGGCTCTGATAATTGCTGTGGCTGCTGCAAAACAGCTGAGCTGGGAACATTTATTGACCAAGATTTGCTGCTTTGTGATGCTGCACTCTGCCCAGGGAGAGCAGTGGTCTTCCGAACTTCGGCTTTCTTACAGCAAGCCTCACTCATTACCCAGCACAAACCAAAACACTTCAACTGCAGAATATTTAGAAGACTTTCCCTCCATTTTCATAGCTAAAATAACCACAACTCTCTTCCCAGTCTTCACAAGAATACACTAGACCCTTATTCCCCAGTGGGAATAACCATCAGAAGTATTGTGCTTAAAATGATTATTTTGCTGGAACTAGAGCTGCCTGAAGCAGCCAGGTGGGCAAAAGCCTAAGTAACAAAATCACCTTTCAATCACAAGTGAATTCAAGTTAGTATTGGTTTGAATGGACGTCATAAAACTGTACAACAAGCTCTGAAAGCTGTGTGAGCTGTCACAGGAAATTAGGTATATTCACCTCTCCTTTATCATAAAATAATCCAACATTTCCTGTTCCATTCCCTACCCTAGAATTCTTTTTTTCCCCCTAAATAACACTCTGTAAGCAACACCAATAAGAAGATAGTTATAATCATCCACTTGGCTAGTGCTGTCTGCATTCCAAATGAAAAAGTTCATTGCACTGAGACTACAGAAAGAGGTCTGGAGGAATAAAGACAAATGCATTTTATTCTCTTAAGTCTAAACACACATTACAAAACAAGCATGTACCTATCACCATGGCAGTTTAAGAGTCAATATAATAATTTCTTTACACATCTCTTTAGGCTAGGAGACACAGGCAGCGTAACTGCCAGGTTTTTAAGAGTACTTGGTTCATTTTAGAGGTTCCTGCAGTCTTAAAGTAATGAGTTTTCAACACTTGGTATTTCTCTTTCAGTTGCTCTACTGATCTGACCAGATTTAACACCAAAATCTTATTGAAGACCTTACCAATAAAGCCCTTTATCAAACACACATCAGAGAAGTATCTGTAACGTGATGGTTGGTAAAATAATTTGTTGCATTCATGAAGAGATAAACAAAGGGTCTGCAAGTAAATGGTGAAGCCCAGAATCCACATTTGTTCCTCCTGTAATGAATCAACTCAATCTGAAGACAGGCAAGGCAAGCATGTTGCCAGACAGCAGCAGGACAAGGAAATAAACTGCAGAGCTCCCTGAAAAAAAATGCCTCTGGTCTCATCCACTATTGTTTAATTAGAAGGTATAAAAGTCCCCCTTAGTGTTTTTAATGTAAGTGAAGGAAAACTAGGTTTAAAAGGTACTGAGATGATCTGCAAATAAAGGAATATAGAGATCTCCATCACTGCTGAAGAGACAGAGTAACCCATTCTGAAAGCTACAACATGAGTTTAGATCAGGACTGGTTTCTAACCTCACAGTTACCCTGAGCTCACAAATCACTTGCCTTGCATGCATGTAACACAATCTCTTTTTTTAATATACACTGTCGCGCTTAACGTTGCAGAGATACAAAGAAGTACATATGTCAGCTGAGACTGAACCAAATTTGTCTGTGCGCATTTGTGAGTGAGCTCAGGTTTGAAATAATTAGTTGAATTCAGGAGAATGGTCTTGCTTCTACTTCATGAATTTTAATTTTCTTCTGTTGAAACTTCTTCTGGAAGTGCCAGCATTTCCCTGTTATGCCACATACTCAAGTAGCTCAACTTGAGTGTACTGGGGTCCCTGGCATTAACCGTTTCTTAGATATCATACCTGTACTAGAGCTAATGTAAACCTGATTTTAGGAAAGGCAAACTCGCACTGAAGTAATTGAGAATTCCTTATACCCAACTCAGTGGAATTAGTATTGACTAGCCTGTAATTCCAGATTACTGGAAGGATTTTCTCTCCTTCCCCTGAAATGCATCCAGATTAGCTGGAAATCCTTCTCTTTCTATGGCCACACTGACCCACTGCAATGAGTAACTGCACAACTGGGTAAAACTGAAGTTCACATGTATGGCCTACTGGTTTTCCTCTGCCTTAAAAATAATCTTCTCCCCAAAGAGATATCAATTGTGCCACTCAATTTCATGCAGATTTATTTTAACACAATCTAAATCTGTTTATCTGTTGTAAAAGGCATTTCCTCTAGCCCCACCACCATTCCATTCCCTTAGCCATATCTTCTCAATGTCACCCTCATGTCAATATAATCATAGAATGGTTAGGGTTGGAAAGGACCTTATGATCATCTAGTTCCTGTCCCCCTGTACCATCCAAACCACTGCAAAGCAAGTCAAACCAGGTAGCTGAAATAATCATGCACTTTTTTGTTGGGACTAAGTTGTCAGGAAGATCAGATCGCGTATCCTGCCATCCACATGGCAACACAGGCACCAACACACAGGAGGTGGTGGGGACAAGTATCAAGCAGAGGAAGGAAAGGAGAAAGAACCAGTGAAAATGTTGCAGATTTATAATAGATGATAAAAACCCCCAGAGTATGTAACCACAGACTTAGATTTAACATCACATGATCCAAACACTGCCTTCTCCTTTCAGAAAATGAAATGAAATTCATTCATTCTGAGAAAAGCTCTGGTCTTTTATCAGGTAAATCACGCCAGCCACCGTGAGGATGCTCTAAGGCTGGAAATTTTCAGAAGTTCCTGAAACAGAAGTGTCATGATTTTTTGGGGATTCAGCTTAATTATTTCAAACCCAAAGTCACACAGCTGTATGCTAGAGGACTGCACAAAGACTCAAAATGCTGTCTGCATTCCAACAAGTACTTCCTGCAGCCCCGTACCCATGGCAATTCTCCCATAGCAACTGGCAGGTCACATACGCAGGAGTGGGTTTGTGGTCATCTCGGATGGGCTACACACGCCTTGCATGCTGCAAAATAGGTGGTTTAGTACCTTTGTGCTCTTAGAGTTTAGACACTGATTGTCCCTGAGAAAAGCAAGCAGAGTAAGATGGATGAACGAGGAAAATGCTTCACAAATAGTTAAAATTGCCATTTCTCTTTGTTACAGACAAGAACTTTTCCTTACACTCCTTGATGCTGTTAAGCTGGAACTGTACACACTGTAAAGGATTTTTTTCCCTTAATGAAAGGCACCACAGGTTGCACTGGGATTTGCCTAACACTGCATATTACTATGTTTAAAATGAGGTTTCCAACACAGCCAGACAAGATTTCAGATGGGCAAAGAGCGTGTGCAGGCAAGTGTATCTATTTAAAACAAATACTACCAGCAGCATCAGGCAAGACCACAACTTATGAATAGCTATGCCTCTTAAAAGCACTAAGTAAATTAGCTGTAATGAATGTTTCTATTGAGCTCAGTTGCACAGGGCTTCCCTTTATGCCATTTCATCAAGGTTCAAATGCACTGAGAAACACTTCCACACACAGGCAGATTTTCAAATAGGTATTTTAGCTAACTCCTTTGAAGACAGCAATGTTCACAGGAAAGTTTGAGCAAACCCTGGGATTCCTCTCCCTGCCAGCACCATGCACACACAGACACACACAAAGGTTATTTTTGTCTCTTCAGTGCCTCCATTCTCCACAGACATCCCACCTCGCAATGCTGACGAAGAGCAAGGTCTCAGCCTCTGCTCATCCCAGGAAAAGGCAGTGAGGGAAACTGAGCCAAGCAGGTGGTGGAGGGGGAAGAGTATAAACACCCCCAGGCTGATCAGGAAGGCTAAAAAGGAAGAGATACCAGAAACCCAACCCTAAAACCAACAAAATGCTGCTTTGGTTCGCATATATCCTTCTTTAAAAGCGCACAGGAGAAGATGAGCACTTTTTCTTTTTGAGGCTCCAACAGCTAGATGTTAAAAGCAAAACCTTCAGGAAAGTTTGGGCTGTAATATCATGCTGTGAAACTTCAACAATCATTTTGTTCTACACATCTTCCCTACAATTTCTTCCCTAGCAAGCCTTTTAATTGCTGTCACAGAGCAAACTGATAAATCAAGCAACATCACTGACAGAAACAGATAATTTTTCATTCAAGTGAGAACATTCAATGCTGTTTTACACTGGAGAATTAGTAGTGAAGAATCAAGAGCTGTCTTTTTATTTTTACATCCCTTATGTCTCTTTAGTAATATTCTTATTTTACTCTTGGAAAATTATTTGAGACATCAAGCACAGCTTCGCTTCCAGATTCTCCCTTTTGAGGAGTAAAGCACAATGCAGGAAAGCAAAAAAACCCACTCCATGCAAGATACTGTAGTTGTCATTTTTTCAGTGTAATGAAATACCACAACAAGGTCAGGGAATAAATTCACAGAGTATCTCAACAGCATCTCATAGAAGAACAGGAAAGAAATCACTGCAACTGCTGAGAAGGGAGTTTCAATCAGCTAACGGAGATAGGAATAGCAGGAGTTTCCCTCTGAAGTCACCACCCTGCCTGGGAAATTCACGTTATGGACAAGTCTTTTCCAGATTCTACTATCCCAAGCTTTGCAGAATGGGTCTTACAGTAATCTTGCCCAGTCCAATGCAAAAAAAACCCCTACCTGAAGCTGCTTCAATCTCCTCCAGAAAACTACCAGTGCAAAGGGCCAAGAATGTGCAGTTTCACAGCTGACCTTTCTGAACCTTCTCCAGCAGAACCCATTCTAAGCCAGTTAAGCAGTGTCTTCCCACTGACTTTAATGCCAGCAAGAAAGCTGAAGGATACTCTCGAAATACCATCATTATCACCACTCATTTACAAACTCAGCTGAACACTGGTCAATCCACATCTGACGACGGATTCATTCCCTTATCTATTTAAAACATAGAAAATACCAACTATAAACACTTATGTTAAAATTAATCCAGAAAAATCCTAACAATTTTTTCCAGATGGATTACAAATATATAAGATTATCTCAGAAACCAAGCTTTGGCATAATTAAAAGAACATCACTAACAGGCTTTTATAACATACACCATTAAGGCAGAGTTTTGGTACTTTGATCTAGATCTCTGTTAAAGCCCACCACCCAAAACACCTTTTAAATATGCATGCCAAGACAACATGGTAGTTACTTGGTGCCCATCCACCAGGCCCAGAGAAACAAAGAGGTGGTGCTATAACCGTACCTCACTTAGCTTCACATTTCAAAACATTGGCGTCAGCTTCAAAATATGCCATTCACTCCAAACCAGGAGTGCTGGGCACAGG
>NW_009939463.1:3390-14516 GCF_000696875.1 Nestor notabilis | reverse complement strand
AAATCCCTCTGTCCCTCCTGAGTGCTCCTATTGCTTTAAAAACAAGCAAGCTGCAGCTCAGCAGCACGTAGGGCAGATTACCTGGAGTACAGCCAGTCCCAAGCATCGCAAGAGCTAACTTAAGGCTGCCAATGTGCTGAACCTATGAGCCTAGAAGGTCTTACCTACACCCACAAAAATCAGATTGATTTATAATGATGTAAAATCACATCTGCAGCATCAGTGACATCCATCTTCTAATCAATATTGCTTAGGGTTTTCTTGGTCTGATTGGTTTTTCTATATTCAAGTCTCCTGAGGGTGAATCCTGGCCCCACTTCTACCACACCATTACAGAAGCTGCTCTGTTCTCCTGTGTAGTCCTTACTATAAACAACTTCATGTCTCTGAGCAAACTGTAAAGACAGATTAAACTTTTTGCTGTGTGTCATATGGTAAGCCACGTCCTAACCCAACACCACTCTGCCAGTCAAGGTCTATCTCATTTACCATGCCTCTAACAACAAATGGAGAAAACCTGCAGTTGCATTCCTGGGATGTCAGCATCTAGCTACCTGCAGAGAACGTGCAGTAAGCTGCCCTTAAAGTCTAAAATTAACCATAAAGCTGCTGTTTATTTTTCAGTTTGGGAATAGGGAGGTGTTTTAAGTGTCAGAATGAGTGGCCTGACATAAAAAACCTATCTTCATAGCAAGTCTGCCACTGAAGAAGTGGGCTGGCACAAAGAACAGACGATGCTTCTATTTAAATGAGGTCGGCTGCCAGAACCAGAAAGTTTCACTATCAGCACTGCAGATGCCTGATAGCATCTGTAACACACAGCAAGCCTATTATGTTATTTTGTTGTGTGTGTGGTTGTATACATCAAAATAACGAGAGTTAAGAGACTCTACAGAGCGCACAGCAGCCTGTGTACCCTGCTGCTCTAATCGGGGATTCCAGCCTGTAGAGGTCTAGACCCTATCAACCATTTCTTCACCAGCCAAAAAGTATTTACTTATTAAATTATGTGTAACATTTGTGTGTATCTCACTTTTATCAAGCTTTATAATTGCAAAAATCCCTCTCCATGTCGGACTGATCAGTCTGTTAAACTCTTTAGTAGATTGTCAACACTGCATTTTGACTTTGATTTTTCCTAAAGACTGAAAATTATCAGTATCTGTGATTTTAAAATAAACAAACAAACCCCAACATGCTACATTTAGACATCTTTGAAGGCCAAATAGCTATCTAACCCCTCTGGTCTATATGTTGCTAAGAGGGGCCAGGAAACAAATTGTTTTAGCTTCAGGAAAAAAATAATGGGCTTTTTGTTTGTTTGGGTTTTTTAATGAAATTATCTTCTTTCTAATGCTGCTATTTCTGTATTTTCAGTTGAATTCATTTTGCTAAACAGTGCTCACCTCCCATTCTTCTATTTTGAACCTCCTTGCCTTCTGTAACACCACTGTCCTTTAAGGAGTACATGCCTTTTTTTACTGCTTAAAACTCCTGTAGGTCATAACCCTATTAGCATGTTCCAAAGCCTGATCTCTCTCCTCAAAGGCATGCAAGCCTCTGCCACCAAGCAAAGAACAGTGGTCCCCTGCTCAAGAGCCACGGGATGTTTTCAGAACCCCAAGCATCACCTACATACACTCCCTTGCTTGAGCTTTTAGTCTACCATCCAAAGGAAAAAAGACTACTGATGGGTATCAGACCCTTGGTATGGTGGTTTTGAGCAGCAGCCTGTCTGTCACATCACAGCCATTGCACAGACACTTCACTAACTTCACTATCTGGTAGAGGTAGACACTGATGACCAGCCAGCTACTCCCTCCTCCCAGCCTCCTTTATGTCAATAAGTCTTAACCTGGCTGTTTGAGCAATGTTTAATCATAAACAGTTTTGAACGTGCTCCCAAATATAAACAACAGTGAGTAGGAATAAACAGAGTCCAGTACTAAGAATCACATGCTGCTGAAACAGGTAACATCAAGCAGAGAAACAAGGAACTGCTAAGGAACAGAATACAAGCACCTGGTGTTCATTTAATACAACCACTATGCAACAACATTAAAGTATCCAGAACTGAGACCACAGAAGGATTTCAAGGACTAAATGCATTAACATTCTTGGTTCTCTAAAACAAACAGAAAAAAGGCAAAATTAAAGTGCCTAGAACACCCACTTAGATGCATGGAAATAAATTACCCTCATTGATTTCATCCCACTGCCATTTACAATGCAGTCATCTTGATTCCCTTCTGTGTTGCTAATCAAGCTAAAATTAACTCCTCTCCTCCTGCTTATCTTGCATGCTAGCACCACGAAAATCAACACAGGGGCAGACTCCATTGTGTCTCTCCACGAGTGCAGCCCACCTTGCTTACACGGTAAATGTGTATTTAGAACCTACAGGACCTCTTGAGGGATTTTAACAGCATTCATCACAGGGTTAGATACCTGTTTAGGCTGGGTGACAGAGTAAGTACCTCTTACAAACCTAGTTCAGGTAATTCTGAACACGTTCTGGTCATTACTGGCCTCTACAGACCATTAAAATGGGCTCCATGAGAGTGAGGATTTCAGTCCAGTTAAGCCAGTATCCATCTTAGGAGAATTAACATCCTGCATGTCACTCCTGCTTTGACAGACAGAGAGCAAAGATGTATCTTAAACCAGCATTTCCACAAATCCCTGGAGGATTTTTCATTGGCATATTAGGAGGGCACAGAAATTCATTTTATATAGTTGCCACTCTGATAACATTGGCAAAAAGAAAAAATACATACCATATTATAGTGTTTGGTTTTAAATCAGCCCCATTTTAGATCCCAATGTGATGTTTCAAAGGGAAAAAAAAAAGCAGCCAAATCAAAACAAAATCCCAACCCTACCAGGTAATACCCATTAAACAAAGCTGAAGTACATCAAATTGGCAGAACTAGAGAGCAGAACAGAAGCTTAAAAGAAAAAACACTCACTGGAGATAGATAAATATTCTTAAGTGTGTGCTTGACAACAGCCATGGTTTTTATGCTATTAAAAAACACAGTACACACCACAGTGACAAGCAAGGTTATTCCATCCACCCCCCCATAACAGCTAACTTGCTGTCCCACTAACTTAATTCAAGCACACAACGAAAGGCAACTTGTATGAAACAAAGTAGGATGATACTCTCTTCTATATTCTGCTGTCACCACCCCTGTCCCACACCTATCCTTCAAGAGGCGGTGGCAAACTCTCCACTGTAAGACTGGTGTGGCAGACGCTACAGACAATCTTGAATCAGGAGGAAGTTTTGCTCAGCCCTTGCCAAGGGATCAGAGGAGCAATTGTCTCACCTTCCTTTAGGACTTTTCACATCCCACTTTCCCCAGTCCGAGGGCAGTACTGCTAAACCACAGCTCCCAGCCCCTATGATGACACATAGTCCCTGGCTGCTTCAAGACCCCTGGACTGTGGCTATTCTGGCAGCAGCAGGCAGTGAGGAGTCAGTCTGGCATTCAGTTTGTTTTCCAGACAAGTCACAGAAAGGCCAATACTAGCTCTGTAACACACACATCTGGCACTTCTGCACCAGAGAAGGCTGCCTAGCCCCCATTTATGACACACTCAATCTCCCCCCCTCCAGACAAACCTTAAGATAAGAGCCTAAGCATGGCTTCTATTCTACCACAGCAGAGACCACAAGAAGTGACTCAGCAGAGCATGGCCACCACCAGCATCTCTCACTCCTTCCCTACTTCTGCGAAATCCAAGAGCCCTTCTGAGAGGCTTTCCAAGTCTCTGCTGCTCCCACTGATCTCTGTTGAAATGAAAAAGGTCAATATTAACTATTTTCCTTCTTTGCTCATCTTGGCAGAAACACTCATCTATGTTTCTCTCTCAATCATAAACCACAATTAACACCTACCTCAGTGCCAAAAAAAAGCCCCACCTGCACCCACGCTCTGGGGAACTTCCCTGTAACAGCTTCTACAAAGAGTTCTGTTTTCAGTAAGACATTATGCAGTACACCAAGAATTAAATACGTAGTGACAGCACAGAACTCACTGCAGTGCCACACTTGGCCTGTACAAGTAGCACTAGTTATTCATTTCCATACCTAACTCAACACCAGGCATTTTAAGACTTTGCTCAACGGCCATGGAATTTCCAGCTCGCCGCAGATCCTGCCTCTCTCACCACTGAAATCTGGCCACGGCTCTCATGCAACTTCGTTCCTATCCCTGCTTTCATCCTACCTTCGATCTTCTTGGGAATGCTCTTCCTTTATTACTACAAATATCCAGATCCTCGGGAAATTTTTATACCTTGGAGAAGGAGGAGAAACTAACTGTTTGAAAAGATCAGTTCATAAAACCCCTTAATAACCATCACAGAGAGAGGCACTTGTCTCAGCATCTTTGTTGGATACACTAAAGCAGTTTGATTCTCATGCAAATCTCATTTGCAATGCCATCAACTTTCTTCTAATGGGCCATTCATCACTGTAGGGTTTGCTTTTAAGGAGCCAGCCCAATTCCTTGAAAGGTCTCACAAACCATGTAGAAGACTTACCCTTCCAAAGCTCGGGAACTACCTATAAATGTATTAGCAAAGGCTGTGCAAAACAAAATAACCCCAGTAAACCTCAGGAAAAGATCCTAATTCCCACATACATACGCCAGAAAAAGCTTGTGTGTGGGATGTTGCTAACCTTTGAATTCAATCAGACTCTAAGAGGGCTCTAACACACAGAGCATGACTATGATGTATTCTCCTTTGAGGCTGGTTCAGTTCATTTAGAAAGTGATTTGAAGGAGCTAATGTGCTATTTATGTACATTATAAAAAACGATCCATATGGAGTTAGACTTTGCAAAATGTTCGCTCCAGTCCGTTCCACTCCCTCTGAAGACATTTCACAATCCATTCAATACCCAACAGACGAAGCCAGGATTACTGTTTTAAAGACAGCTCTGAGGGTAATTTGAATGTTTTAAAAGCTGACATCTTCCAGACTCAGAGCCAAATAAAAGTTTGGGGCAACACAGAGAATCTCTCACACAAATGTCTACAAAGTGACATCCACCTGCAGTATTCAAAACACTGACAATGAAAATAAAGGTTAGAAGAGAGTCTCAGGCACAATCTTCCTTCTTGTTAAAGGGGAGGAAAAGAACGTAACTTTACTGTGATTCAGAAGGAGGAAAATACGTACGTGACTGGCTTGTGAAAGACCACTTAGCAGGACATGGCTGAGACTGCAAACAATGTAAAACAATCCCAAGATTATTAAGGTACTTTAAATCCTGCCAGCACATAGGACTGTGCTGAGGGGTTTCTTCCCTGAAAGGAGTTTAACCAACTAAAGTGACGATGACTCTTGCAAAACAGCAGCAAATATGTAAGTTGCTGCTACAGTCGTTTCGTTATCTTAAGATCAGGAAGTTTTAGAGAGTTAAGTTGTCATATTACTGGCATATTCTCATGCTCCTTTTCCTTTGCTTCAGTCAGTATAGTATACAGAATTAGGGCAAGATTTTTCTTTAACAGAGGTATCTTGCCTGTAAGCTTCATACAAGCTTCATAGTTTGCAATACCAGCTAGAACAAGATTCTAGCCCTTCCTCCTACTGTTTTCTTTTTTAGTAAGAATTCTCATATTTGCAATACTCTCTGGTGGAGCACAAAGCAGGAGGAAATTGAGAACCTGTGAACCACTTGGAGAAGAGGATACACCAGCTTGTCACTGAGAGGCCTCAGATTTGGAATCACTATCCATTAAAATCATTTTGTTTCCCAAGTTCATTTGGTGGCTGTTTGCAGCAAAGTGTTGATCTGGGATGCTCAACTGTAAACAAAACATGTGCAAGTCTGAACTACTTGATTGCACCTATTTCTAAGAGCCAGTTTGCATATGCCTTGTTTACACAAATTAAAAAAAACCCAAAACACTAGCAACACTTTCATTGAACCACTACACATTAGGAATTTTCTCCTAAGAATTCCTACGCCTGAAGAAAACTTCTGTGCTTGCTTTAACAGTCCATAAAGAAAGACATTTGCAGCAAAGCATGTGCCAGCTTTTGACTTCCTCTACAGGTCTTCTCAGCGCTAAAACAGTTTCATTATGGCTTGTCTCATTAGACAGTGTCTAAGGGAGACATGGTAGAGGGGAAGAGATGGTCATTATACAGCTGAATGGACATGACAGAAGAAGGCAAAGCCACCCAATTGCCAGGCTTGTTGACAGTCAACACCCCTTTACGCCGTGGGCAGGCAGCCAGCCCAAGGTACACCACGTTACACAAGCCATCAAACAATTAAAAAGAAGATCAATAAATAAATAGCTGTTGGCACATTTCCCACACCAAGAGTCTACCCTTACTAGTTTGGGCTACGCCTCAACCTGAGTATGAAAAGCAAACACATTTTTGGTCTACCCACCAGGTGGAAACAAAATTTGCTTTGTGTCTCATCCTTTTCTCCTCCCACACAATCAGGATTTTGAGTGTTTAAGAGTCCATAGTTCTTATGCCCTCGAGAGAGGAAAGGCCTTAAATTGCTCAACAGCAATTCCTTTAGCAAGTGCACAAACTGGCTCTGCAGGGAGTCCAGTCCTGCTTAGTCAAAATGTTGGTGGCTTCTGTATGTGGCCTTAAGGGAGATGGGAGATTAAAACAGTTTGTGTGGGAAGACTTCCCAAGGCTCTCTGAAGTGGCACAAAGCAGACAAACAGGGTACAGCTATAATGTTATATTTCAGAGAGAAGGGAAGGAACATCCTTTTTTACAGTGCTTACACTACCTCTGCATGGTGCTTTTGTCTCCCCATTCTATACTAAAAGAGCCACAATTCAAAAAAAGTAACTTCTTCTTGTATTTTAATACAGTCTCATATGCTAGAAGATTCTTGGAATAGGATAGTAAATGGTAACAATGTGCTTAAAGTCGTCTTTCCCTTTTCCTCCTATCCTCATCACACAGTATATATTGTGTGAATATATATAGCAGAACCAAAGACTGTCCATCTTTGCTCCCTCCGCTAAGGCAGAGCTTCCAATTAATTTCTTCCTTATTTATCCCAAACCGTCAAGATGTCCTCAAGCAACATGAAAATTACATATCTGGTACATTTAAAGGAGGGAGGAAAACCACCACAGTCAGTCACACATACACAACAAAAGACAACTCAAGAAATTAAACTCGCTTTTAAATGACTAAAAATAGATTGGGCAGGGAGGGAAAGGACTATCAATCACATCTTAAGAGTTGCTGAATATTCCAAGAACAGGCTTCTAATACACTGCTCTCTCAAGACTGCTTGAAATTTTTACGATTAAAAATGCACAAGGACATGAAAAAAGCAGCAGTACAAAAACGAAGAGCAAAACACATGAGACAGAAGCGGATACAGAGTATTAATTAGGCCATTAAGATCCTTAAATGTTTTACTGTCCAATAAAATATGTATTTCATAAAACCTAAGTGCCATGCAGGCAAAATGCACACATGCATTTTATTGAGCTCTTCTGAAGAAACTGAAGAGGTGAATTACTAGCAAAAAACATTTGTGGACAAGAGTGAATAGATACAAGTAAAATTGTGTCTGTACTATGGGAACAAAGAATACACTATTGCATAAAAATTGTCACTTGCATTTACCTGAGTGAGAGATTTACCTGCTCTGTAAGGATCTCATCAATCTGCTTTTATAAGGAGCCTGCAGTCAACTGATAAAAGGAGACTTCTGGATACTTGAAGACACTATTCAGTGATTAATACTGAATTATTGAGTGAAGTGAATGCATTAAGGCCACACAATAATTTATACTCAGAATTAGTCAATTAACTAAGTCTGGAAGAACCTTAAAAGATGTTTTTTCATAGCCCACACTCAGGAAACAGTTCAGAGAACTTCTCAGGCATTTTCTGCCTATCCTGGGCACATGCAATTGTAAGACAACAAAGACCTTAACCACCCAATACACTATGGACTAAGATCTACAGCATATTTAGCTTTCATACTTTTCTTTAAAGTAGGAATCCTGAAGTGGATAGCCTATCCATGAACCTGCAACCTCAGGAAACTCCCAGCTGCATGGGGATTGAGCCAGACACATAAAACAAAGCTGATGTTAGGGATGGCTACATGTGAGGGAGGCTTCTGTGCTTTGGACTGCTTTTAAGAAAAGCAGAGGAAAGAATCTGTACTAAAAACAAATGAGATAATTCCTCTCCTTTTTCATTAACATTGCCAGCTCAAAAGCACATGACTTTCATTTTGTTAAACCACATTTCCACTTGGTTTGGGAAGGGAAAGATGTGGCTCATCCACATCTAACCAGCAGCAAGGTGAAGTTTGGTCTGCTAAGCGTTTTGGGTTATGCTGCCCCATGGCAGAACACCCAGAAGCTGCCTGATCAGACATTAGAGCAATAAGGACCTCAAATTAGCATGTCAGAGGAACCGATACGGAGCTGAGTGCCAGCAGAGATACACCCTGAGTAAGACTGGAATTCAGCTGGAGCTAACTGTCAAATCTCAAGCAGTGGTTTAACAAGCACCTAACCAGTCCATGTCACTTCTGCTACCCACAGTATCAGAGCAGGGCCCCCCAGGCACTCAGCTGAACACACTGGCCAATCCCTACTCTCTGCAGTTGCTACAAACACTTCTGTCGATAGCAGACACTAATTACTACACATGGGCCAGTAATAAGACTTCATTTGCATGGCATAAGTAGCAAATTCAAGTAGTTTCCTGTTCTTTACCAACATCCTGTTGCCACATCTACTCCTCCAGGAAACAGCAACACCGAGCAAGAGAATGTAGCATCCCACAGAAGAGCTCTGATGCAAAAGGGCTATCGCAGCACAGTTACTAGGAGCTTGCTTACAAAGAAAACAATCACATTAATCTGGTTGTCATTTATGCTTTCAGTTACTCGGTGCAAGGCTGCATGTCCCATTTTCTGGAAGGGAAATAGGAAAAAGAAAAAAAGGCAAAAAAGCATTATTTTGATTTGTTGCCAGAAGTCAAGACAGACACTGTGCAGTGAGGATGCTCACACAGCTGGCAACAGAGTAACCGAGATATGAATTACTACAGATTTCATCATTTTTATTCCTGTTTTCATAAAAGCAAAGACTCTTACACTCACTCATCCCCGAGATTCATATAAACATGCATCAGTACCAAGTGGAAGAATCCCACAGTCAGCTAAGCATAATGATTGAGAGGTTGTTAACACAAGGAAGTTACACCAGCACAACTTGAATCTACATTTAAGCCTTTGCAGCTGAGACCCTGCACAAGAATGTACAAGACAAGTGTGGCATGTTCTGGTTAAATTAATCTTTTCATAATCAACACATCAGCTAAACTGAACCAAGCTTGGTTTAAAAGAATGCATAAGAGAGCACACACGGAGTTTTGCATAGTGTTAGTTTGTATTCACAACCTGACTTACAGCACAGCTATTTTTGAATCAACAAATTGAGCTATATTTTCACATGAGAGAAACTTTCCTTAAACATTTAATATAACCTGTGACAAATTGAGCTTAGCCAAAAATTATTACTTGACAAAGTCCATAATTAAAATATAGTAATTCTTTATCACTATCTTGCTGTGCAACAAAAAAAAAAAAAACCAAACACAAACCTGTTCTCAAAGACAGTCTTTGAAATCAAATAAGGGCATGAAAAATACAAGATGAAGCACTAAGACAGCAAATCTTTAAAGAGTTTCTAGTGAGAGTAAAACCACCATCCACAAGTTGCAGCAAAGCAAATGATGCACTTCAAAGAACAACAAAAAAATGGTTGCAAATGCAGATTATGCAATATTTAAGAAGTAAAACTACATGAGGAGTGATCAGAGTCAACATACATATGCAGCATTTCAGAAACAACCAGTTCTGTAGTCGTGGTTATGTGGTCACAGCATTTCCTTAGTATGCGTATGTACAGCTTGCAGTTCCCTCCGAGATGTAAGGATACCACACTCGTACACACCATGATGGCATCACCCTAACCACAAGAATGGAGGCCGAGTGGTTAGCAAGCTGATCAAAACACTGTGACATGTTCTGTAGATCTCCATTCTTCTAGATTATATCAATTTCTTTATTTTAATTAGTCCCTCAAGTTACTGGCTAACAGACTGTACAACATCTCCCTCACAGAACGGAATGAAAAGACTGTTGGATCAAGCTCTCCACTTTCTGCTCGGTTATGAAACCCCAACTGCAAGAACACCTCCACTACCCAAACGCCGAAGTGAATTTGTGTACTCACGATGCAGAAAGATTAACGCACGCATAAGAATTTGTGGGATCAGCACCTGGATATGTGCTCAGACTATCAGACTATTCATTTTTGTCAGGTTTATTAAGCACCTAGGAAAATCCCATTATAAATAAAGCAGCATGCTTTTAATAAAACTTCACACGCACGTTAAGTTGGCAATTTATAATGGGGCTTATATACCTATTTCTTTTCTTTTTGCTCCTTGTTTTCATCTGATTTCATACATCCATGTATTTACTTCCCTTGTACTTTATGCTCAAACTAAAAAGCTCCTCCTTTATTTCTTCCATTTCCTAAATGCTGACTGAACTAAAGGTTAAAAACTTACTTTTACACTTAGAAATCTCATACTGAAAGTATCCATTTACACTGAAAAACAAACTTCAAGCTCCATTAATATTGCTACTGTGAAAATACAAAAGGGTCACAGAAGCGATAAGCAAATATCCTATTAAATGTTCCCAGACAAGCGCCATTTTCCAATCTATTGAGCTTCCAGTTCAGAAAGCTCAAGTGCTATTATCAGGTTATGCTCAACCAACATTTGCAGGTTTTAGTCAATAGAACTTTTGTACTTAGGAGCATTGGAAAACCTGACCCAACACAGCTGCTTAAAATTTGGGTTAGCAAGCTCCACTTACAACTGCTTCAGTTCTTTTGGTTCAGGGGGATATAAATAAAATAAATGCTTATTTTAGTTACTGGAAGTCTCCGACTTGTTATTGTCACTTCAAAAATACTTAGTCAGTTTTGAAGATAACAAAGAAAAAGTTAGTAATTCAGCATTAACCTGATCCTGTAAACACTGTAAATTTTGGGGAAAAACTACTGTCTTCAGCA
>NW_009939463.1:0-3359 GCF_000696875.1 Nestor notabilis | reverse complement strand
CAGCAGGAAAAAGTACTCCAGCTAATGGCTCCTGCTCTATCTTACATTTTTGCGTGTAAATCAAATCAATGTACTTTAAAATCAAGTGCATATCCTGCTGATAGCCTAGTGTTTCTCTCTTTTCCTACAGAAATACGCAGATATTCACCCACAGATTTCCAGCTTCCGCTAGTGCAGCTAACAAAAGTTCCCAGTAATCCTTAATTTAATTCAAAGCACTTATTTTTGATCTAAGTACTTCCATAATTTCACCTTGATTTATATTTGTAATGCCTGCTGTAGCGTGGCACTCATTAATCAGATTATGTACTCCGGGCCCTCTACTCTTCCACCCACTTTATTCCTAACTGTCATTAACCTCTAAGAAATGCCCTCCTTGTTGGTCATTACTGTTTAATTATACTTCATAGTAATGTCATCACATCCGTGAAATATAATCTTCCGTAACAACACAGCTGTGCAAAACGATACTCCCACCCAGCAGTGAAATTCTGGTTACAGCAGATTATACATGCACATGATGTCAATGGAGGAAATGATACGGAACTTTTCAAAGGCCCTTGACTTTGAACAGGTCTGTTGTGTTAGGAGGTAGGTACACTCTTCAGGAAAGGTCTCAGAGACTTTTCCCCACGTCTCCAGACAAGCCTCCCATAAATTTTAGGAACAGCTACTCCTAAAGTTAGAAGAGGGCTTATAACAATAGAAGTTTCATACAGAAAAAGTGAAGTGAGAAGAAACCTCAGAAACAGAATCTCTAAGTCCAGGATCTCCTTTTTTAACAAACAGTATGAATTACATCTAAAAGATGCTTTTTTTTCCTGCTTCCATTCATGATCTCATGATGCACAAGCATCTCACTTGCTTGTAATGTAACAGCGCCAGTGACTGCACTGGTCCAAAAGAAATAGGACTTTGTTATCCTTCACAGGTTGTGGGGAAAGGGACAACTATTCAAGTAACTGTTTCTTCAGAGGTTACCAGCAATAGCTCCCCACATCACAAGACCTCCCATCTAAATCATTCACTGGAATGGCCATTAATTCCTGAAATTCAACATAAACTGTACATTCTGCTGGTAGATGGAGAAGGTGTGCCTGTATGAAACAGGGAAGTAGTGTTACCATATAATAATGTTCACAAAAAACTGTGGCTTGTACTGTAAACTCTCTGTACTACAGCCTGTCTTCACTTTGTCCTACTTTTGACAGTATCAGTTGGCTAGCAGTAAGCACACAGGCTTCTCTACAGAAAAGAAATGGCACCAACCAGCCCTTTGTTTTGTTTATTGGGGAGAGATTTGCGTGCTGTGTATGCATGTGGAGGAGGTGACTGGAAGGGAATTGTCTGACTTTTCAAGAGCAGAGATAACAGTGGATAGGAGAACAGTAAAGCCTCAATCAAGACTGTGAATACCAAGCTTCAAGAGGATTTTTTTTTCCTGGTCTGGGTTACAAACCCTTGACTGGCCAGTAGAAGGAAAGTAGTTGTTTACCTGTTAGAAGCAAGGGGGCAAATTCCTTTTGATTGATGCAAAACATTTTCCTACTCTGGAAGTCAGAAAGGGAGGAGCACCAAGTTTATTTATGTAGCTCAAGCAGCGGCCAAGCAAAGAGGATGCCTTATTGTGCAGAGTTCATAACTGTACATTAAACTCCTCCCTTTAAAGCGATGAAGAAGGAAAAGTGCCGTTCCCACTCCAGGAGTCACGAGCAAATGGAAGGGGAGAGAAACAAGCAACCAAGTTGCTGCTTGGGAGAGTTTTCTAGCACAATGCTTATGATTAACCAACTGAAGAAACAGAATGACAGGGAGGAGAAAACTTACACAGATAAACCCAAAGCCAGAGGGAGTGACAAGAGAAATGCCCTGGGCTTCGGGTGGTCTTGTTTTACAAAGCAAGATTAATTAAACAGCCACTAAAGGACATCTCTTTCAGAAAATGAAACATGCTACAAACCAAAACGCCTCAAAGCGAGCAGCTAGGGAGTTATAACTAAATTACTAAGTACAAAATGAAGCAGCCTGCAGAGGAAATGAGTAATTAAAAAACCCTCCCCTGAGCAACAGGCTGTCGAGAGAGGGATAACTCCAGGACCCTGGTGCTCGAGGTAAACAGTACCAAAGCCAAGAACTGCCAGATGAAAACAGATGTTTTATACAAACATCAAAAACCTAATTTTCTGCCTTTACAGCACGTTTTTACTCAAAGATGGCATGAGACAGAGTCTGCTTGGTACCACCTGAAGAGATGCATGCAGGCATTACATCACCTACCACTACCATGCTGCCACCCCTGGGGTGAAGCACTGCAGTCGTTAGACAGTGCTCAGCAACCATAAACAATGTTTTCAGAGGAAGAAATAGATCAACGTCAACCTCACTCCTCTTTCTGCAAGTGTTTATCTAAAACACAGCACAACCACCTTGCTCCTAGCACAGGAACCCTTCTGCAGCCCACTCCCCTTCCTCAGCAGAGCAAGGATACCTTGGGTGCCTGCTCTCCAGGACTCTTGGTGAACAACATCACCCCTGGCCTGGCCCAACTTCCTCTTTGTTCCTGTTGCCCCAGAGAGACACCAGGAACAACACTCAACTTACCAACCCTAACGTAAGCACTCTGGCAAACTGTTTTTCCAACTTTTTCCACTAGATCTTTTCCAGGGAAGACAAGCCATGAGAGTAGCAAGTTTCAGCCCACTGACAAGTTGCCTTCTCTCATTTATCTTTTGGAAACCCCCTCAAGGGCCACCAGTTGAACATGAGTCTGATGGCAGGCAGGCAGGCATGGAGGACATTGACCATGGGGCACAGCCCACTGAAGGATCAGTCTGTGGCAAGGGGCTCACACTTTTTCCCCAGATGCTGTTCCCCCTGAAGGAGCAGCCCCAGCCCTAACAAACATCACCTCCTTGCTCAGTCACGGATGGCAGCAAGGCTGGGAAGACGAGGACATCCCCTGTTGATGTTGAGGTGGATCCACATGCCAAGGCAGACACCAATCACCACCACCTCAGGCCCTCCATGAGGTAAGAGTCAATATGTCACTGCACACAGGGTACTTCACACTCCACGACCAACTTCAAGGAAGGAGCCCCTCACCATCCCCTCAGGCTCTCTGTGCTCTGGGGAGGGCCTCAAGGCCACCTTCTTCAGAAGCATTCCCTCACCTTCCTTCAGGCCCTCTGTGGTCAGGGGGGATCCCTCACGATCCCCTTCATCAGCAGTGGCCCCTCACCATCACCTCAGGCCCTTCTCCTGGCAGACCCACGTCCCCTCCGAGGGGCAGACACACCTCAGTGGCCGAGGGACCCTTCACTGTCCCCTTCCTCGGAGGGGGCCCCTCTCCAATGAGCTTC
>NW_009939462.1:0-10869 GCF_000696875.1 Nestor notabilis | reverse complement strand
ATAAAATAAAATAAAATAAAATAAAATATATTTCCACAGAAATGTACTAAAGGAAAAAATTAGGAAAGGAAATCAACTCAGAATATGTTTAAAGAAATACTGACAAAACCATGGGGAGTGTTCACATTTCACTGCCAAACAGAATTACAGACCAGGAAAGCTACCAGGGAAGAAACAGTCAAAATCCAAGTTGCAAAAATTTATTCAAGATAAAGAAAATACAATTCCAAAATTAAACTCCTCCCAAGTGAGACCAGAAAGGAAAAAGAACTGCAGAGGATTGAAAAAAAGTAAGTAACCAGATACTGAAGTAAATTATTTATGTGCTTCAGAATAGATCACTTTCAAAAATGAAAACATGTATAAATATAGAAAAGATGTGAGAATCAGAGTAGCATTTGAGGTAATTTTCCATGAGACTGAAAGATTTATATCTACATTGCCATATACCAGTACATGTCATGAAGTTTAGATATCATCAGAGACAAAAAACCTGAAAACAGAGGCCATCAACAACAATATAAATAGAAAATGTCCTTGATCCAATCAAATATCTAATTGGCTTTGTGGAAATTAGAATCATAGAATGGTTTGAGTTGGAAGGGGACTTAAAGATCATCTAGTTCCAACACCCCTGCCATGGGCAGGGGCACCTTCTTCTAGACCAGGTTGTTCAACACCCCATCCAACCTGGCCTTGAACACTGAGAGGGATGGGGCATCCATCAAACTAGGATCAAACGTTACTTTTACAGAAAATAACACAAATGACTTCTGGAAATGAAACATAAAGGACAAGTGGATATAGTATTTTGCCAGGTAGCTGGTTAAAATGGTTAGTTCATAAACTAGTTATCAGTGGGCATCCTGAAGCATAGGTGGAAATAAATACATGTAAGTATGTTATAATGCCCCTATGATAATATAGAGGTATGACTTTTAAAAATAAACCAATTTACTGAAATCTGGATAAGGTTTTTGCAAAGACTTAAAACAAGGAGACACAAGAAGATTGGTGGATATCTTTTATACACACTTTAAAGAGATTCTTGACAAAGTTCTTCACAAGACCAAATTAAAGACACCTCTAAGTCTGGATTGCAGTTTTGTGTGCATCTGGGAATTGGGGAGGAGACAGTACCATGTAGGAGGTTTAAAGGTCCCAGTCTCACTGGCAGGGTTATGGAATTGTACCATAGTTGTGGAGAAGGGCTGGAGTTATGCATGTGTTGAAAACTGAAATTAGGCAGCCAGCCCTGGCAGAGAGGTCTATGAGCGGATCTGGGTAGACCTCACAAAAATGAGGAAATTGGACAGTATTCTGTCAGATAAAATTTCACTTATTTAGGGAATAATTTACTTTAGAAGGTCCAAATTAAACTACGTATCCACTCTTCTGCGATCTGAATTTACTGTGAACTTTTGAGGTAAATTATTTAGACACCACTGTGGACAGCTCAGTGAAGACATCTGCTCAAATTCAATATGTAGCAGCAGTCGAAATTGTAAATTAGATGTTAGGCTGCATTAAGAAGTGAATGGCTATAATACAGAAAATATGGTACCATTTATAAATCTGTGAAACAGACCTGGAGACAGAGAGCTTTTTGTTTGTTCTCTAGATCTCAAAGAAAGAAAAAGGAAAAAGAAAAAAAAGAAAAAAGAGAAGTCTCAGGTGGCAACAAGGGATCATAGGAGTTACAATGAGGAAACATTTAAAATTGGAGTCCTTGGGAAACGGGCTTCTATTTCTAAGGAGGAAAAAACAAGCATGCAGGTAAAGGTAGAAACATATATCCTAATGGAAGCTGAAATGGAAATTAGATATTCTTACATTGGTCTTTTCTACAGAAACATTCCTACGCTATTTAAAAGCAAGACATTTCTAGTTAACAAATGCAGGCTTCAATAATTCTGCTTTATATCAGAGATCAGCTAGAGTTGCTGACATTAGATTTGGTATTTCAAATGTTTTTTGTCATTCCATGTTTGTAATGGGAGGTAATGTTTCAGGAAAACTTCAATTCTTCTCACTTTTAACACTTTTCACGTTTCTAGGGACATTTGTAAAAGGCTGATTTGTATAAGTTCAAAAACTCTCTTTAATTAAAAAGCCATCTTTGTGAATACAAATGAATACATCAAAAACTCTCAGAAGTCCACATAACTAATAATTAATCTAGATTTCAAGGACTCTCTAACACTATTACATCATTAATACTTCCCTCATTCAAGAATGGGCATCCTTCTAGCAATTAAAAGAAAAATTTAGAAGATAATTAGACACAATTCTCATCACAATATTTTACACAGGTATATGATTTTAAAATTAGGTCAGGAGAGGGAGGGAAAATGGTGGTTCATTGCAGAAGCTCCAAGAAGCAGAATTACCTCATTGTAACTTCTAAATAATCTGTTTTTCTAAGTTGTCACTGTAACAAACCACAGTTAATAAATTATGCAGCCAGTTAACACCTTATAGCATATGGATAAACTGGGTGCAGTTTAACATGTCTTTATCAAAAAGGTGACAATAAAATTGCTGAAAAGTTCATATGTTACAAAATATGGAGACTACACATTACATATATACTGTGGTGATGGGCCGTATAGAAAAAAGATGATTGCTCCTTAAATGTCTCATTCACACAACAGCAATTAAAGCATAAACTTTGGATACCAAAGCAATTATGCCAAAATATATCAAAGTCCTTGCACTCCCTGAAATAACAGGGGAAGGAATAGATGTAATTTATTTTCATGGACCAACAGAGGTAATAAAGAATTGCTTAGTGTCTGTCTTCACAGATTTAGATCTTTATGATAAGGTTTTTATGAAATGGAATATATAACCCAAATAAAGTGAAACCAGATTTAATGAAATTGCTCATCAATAGCACTTTCACAAGTTTGGGTTTCTTCATTCAGTCTGTGTTTATGTGTTCTTAAAACCATTTACTGAAGTTCACGCAAACTTATAGTGACAGTAATAATAGATACCGTACCCAGATCATTCTCTGAGTGATGAAAAGTTATTTTCTATAACTGGTAGTATGATCTGGTGAAAGATAATATCCAACAGATCAAGCAGGTCTCAGGAGTACTAATATCATAACTCTGCTACTGATTTTGTTATTGTTTTGCTAGACCTCAGATGTGGCATATGTGCTAGTATTAAATAGGTTTAAGTAGTACCAAGAACACAGAGTTTCTCACAGCTTTAATCAATGTCTATGAAGAGCTTGAAGAAAAAAACCCTGAGGAAGCCTGCTAGGCTTTCTAGAATTCCAAAGTATTGCTGCTTAAATAGTCTGAAGCTTTGACAACATTCTAAGCAAAGGCGAATACACATAGATAACAAAATTTCAATTATATTTTGGGTATATTTTAATCAGAAAGAGCACTTAGCTCTTAATTTTAATATTAAGAATTTTTAAATAAATTTCTAAGACAAATATTTTTATAAATACATGATCACATCATAGTGTATAAACATATATTTAATGCTTTCTACCATTTTATCTATGAACATTGCACCAAAATTTTGAGGAAAAAAATAATTTCCTGTTATGATGGAAGAATTTTAAAACTCTTCTGTATATTCCACTGTATAGTCATCCTGCTGAGCATGTGAGTGATTTCAGCAGTAACTTGATAGGGCGCTTTTTGTATGAGCGGCTCAAAGATCGATAGGGCAACCTAGTATGTGACAAGATGAATATTAAATCTGTTAGTGTCGAGTGTCTCATTTCCCAGAGCTAAAGCAAAACTGTTTCTGATGCTTTACCGAAAAATCTTCAAAAATCTCTGTTGTGGTCTGGTCTATATTGCAGACAGGTCAAGGGAAGGATTCCCAAGTGGCTTACCAGGGCTGAGTCTTTGGTAGTGAAAAGCTAAAACCTCCAAAACCACAAGGACACCTGAAGAATTATTCTCCCTGGCTTCACTTTCAGAGCTGCATTTGCTGGCAAGCAGTTGCATTTGTCAGTCTGTAATTTTACTAGAAGCTCTTAGGCACATATGTAGGTTGGTTTTAAGAAGTCTTGCAAAACCAAAGACATATCGCATCAAGAGTTTCTGAAGAAATGTGGCCAAACCACACCGACACTAATAAACAATGAATTTCAGTGCATCTTGAGTCCTCGTACAGCCACCTTTGCCTCTACCCATGCTTTCAAAGGCACCACCATTCCTGTGCCCCACACCAGAATGAAAGGCTGTGTGTGCAGCATGCTGGGTATGTGAGGTCCCTGCAAGGGCTTGGGTTAGAGGAGTTACCACATGCATGTGCCACACTGTCATGTGCCACCAGGCCTCCCTACGCCAGATAAAAGGATACCAGATGTAAACCTGTCCCCTGTGCAGATTACCTTGAATGCACTGACACCAGTGATCGTAGAATTGTAGAATCATAGAATCACAGAATCATAGAAATCATGGAATCATAGAAATAGAGGGTTGGAAGGGACAGCAAAGATCATCTATTTCCAACCCCTCCCATGGGCAGGGACACCTTCCAATAGACCAGGTTGCTTAAAGCCCCATCCAGCCTGGCACTGAACACTTCCAGGGATGGGGCATCCACAGCTTCTCTGGGCGACCTGTTCCAGTGCCTCACCACCCTCACCATAAAGAACTTCTTCTTTGTATCAAATCTAAATCTACCCTCTCTCAGTTGAAAGCTGTTCCCACTTGCCCTATCCCTACCTGTCCTTGTAAAAAGTGCTTTCCAGATTTCTTGCAAGGCCCCTTTAGGTACTGGAAGTATGTTATAAGGTCTCCCCAGAGCCTCTCTTCTCCAGGCTGAACAACTCCAGCTCTCTCAGCCTGTCTTCATAGGAAAGGTGGTCCAATCCTCTAATCACCTTCATGGCCCCCCTCTGGACTCCCGTCTCTCAAATCACACCCTCCACAGCCTTCCCAGGGAGAAAGGTTATAGAGCACACTTCACCTTACATATTTTAGACTAGACATAAGGAAGAAATTTTTTACAATGAGGGTGGTGAAACACTGGAATAGGTAGCCCAGAGGGATAGTAGATGCTCCACCCCTGGAAACATTCAAGATCAGGTTGAATGGGGCCCTGAGCAACCTGATCTAGTTGAAGATGTCCCTGTTTATCTCAGCTGGGTTCGAATGGATGACCTTTAAAGCTTCCTTCCAATCCAAAGTATTATATGGTTCTATGATTTTATTTCAAAATACTTGGTAAAGACTGGCTAATTAACTTTCTCAAACATTTGTAAATAAGTAAGAATCATTCTTTTCTTAACAGAACTAGTGCTATTCCCAAAAAAGAGTTTGCAGAGTTTGAATTCTAGTCCTGTTTTCCCTGCTTGGAAAGGAAAAGACTTATCCTTCTGCTCTTCATCTCCGCTTCCTCTCATATGCCCTGTAACAGCTATCTATCAAGTCAGAGACCAACCTCTGTTCCTGAGCTTCTACTCCTAGCAGGGCAGCACACATAGGCAAGCTGCCCTACAGATGTGCAAAGATGAAGCTAGATGGACCAACCATACATTATTTCTGGTAGGTACTTATTTTGCCTACTTTTGTTTTATAGATTCTCTATTAAAGACCATTAATGCTGAGGAGAATAACCATAGAGAAATTACTGGGTCTCACAGAGGAAAGATTGGTGAAACTTCTTGCTCAGGACCCAGAAGGAATCCAAGCTAGTAGATGATATGAGCAAAAAGATTGAAAAAAATTCAAGTCAGTTTCTGGGAGTAATAATTGTCCTATATAGTTTAAAACAGCTAATATAAGTAACAGCAAAGCTCCTTTATGGAACCAAACAGCTCAAACAACCACAATCTCCATCCCAAAAACAGTCATGTTTCACAACCCAAAGGAAAGGTAAGCAGGGGAGGGGATTTCACTGACATTGTTCACGAGCACTTTTGTGTCTGTATGAGATGAAGGAAATACCAGAGCAGCTGGAGAAGAGGAAAACAGCAGGCTCAGAAGCATGTTAGTGTCCAGAGAACAAGCCAATGGATAGTGTGTAGGACTAGCACTGACTCAATGAGGTGATGAAGAAGTTGTTGGCTAGACAAAATGTTATTGAAGCCCAAGGTGTAACAGCTGTCCTTCGTTTCAGATATCCATAAGGAAGCACTTACAGTCACTTATGAAACTATAGCAGTCTCCAAATCAAACCCAAGACACATGTCATCACCCAAAAAGCAAAAGCAAGTGTCTAGCCATTCAGAAATGTGAACTCTGTAGATGCAAAGGTTTGGTAGGATGAGTAGAGGGAAGCATAGGACATACAGAGATAGAGCAGAAGTCAAGCACAAAGTCCAGAAAGAGGGAGCAAGATTATATGCCAGAGTTCAAGGTGTGGGCTCAGGGCATAGGCTAAGGAAATATCTCATGCTGTTTGATTTCTTTGTGTTCAGGAAAATTAGACCTTATCAGCTTTCGAAAGTATGTAGATTTGAATAGAAAATGCTCCGACTGCATTGAGGTTTTCCTTCTCTCTAGAAAAATCCTTTCTTTTTTAGCCAGCTACTTAAGTCCAAAGGAGGAATCCTGTGCATTATTCAGAGAAAGTTGGCTGCATGCTTATCTTCTCTCTTGCTCTTGATCCTAATAAGCACCACTCGGTGACACTGAACACAGAGAATGCAGAAATATGAATCACCATGATTCATATTTCTAGGATATTACAGAGGAACTGCAGAGACCAACATTAAACTTAGAGACTTACAAATAGTTATTTCGCACCTTCAAAGTTTTCCCTCTACTTCAGAAACACAAACCTGAGGAATCTGTAGAAAGATTCCAGTGAAGTCAGTTGCTCATTAACTGCAGGGTGGAGTATGCTCCAAAAGAAAACAAAAAAAACCCCCATGTCCATATCTAGGTCCTCCCTAAGATATTATCTTCCTGATGGTACAGAGGCAGAAGAAAAACCTGTAAAAGAAGTTGCAGGAATGAAAACCTCAGCTCCCTGTTGCTCCCACATGTTCCACTTCAGCATCTCAACTGATGGCATGAAAGACTTCATGATCAAAAATTTTAGATATCTTCATTTATTTTTCTCCTAGGAGTCTGAGTAAGTTTGCTGGGAAACTTTGAATGGAGTTCTGTGGGATCTGGGTCAGGCATTCATGGAAAGGAATGAGGGAAGGATCTTGGCAGTTTCAGTGTATAAGCACTAGGATGGTAGTCAGAACAGCCAGGAAATGAAATGGGGTAATGATGCACCTAATAACTTACTGAAAATTCTACAACAGGGAATAGAGCCAAAATCTCAGTAGAGATGTGAGTCTTTATTTCAAAACAGAGCAAGAAGCCTTTTGGCAAACTTCCCAAATGCAAGGTGTGCAGCTGAAAGCATTATTTCCAAACATTTCCATTCCAGAAGTACAGATTGAATGGAGATTATCACAGCTACCCCCAGGGCATGACTACACAGGACTGGTGAGGTAGATCAACCTGGTGAATTGCTCTAAAGACTGACATTTCAATAGTGTATTGTGTGATAAGGCCCAGATCCTCAGCTGGTGTTGGCAAGGGCAGCTCCAGGGACATCAATGGAGTTGTGTTGTTTTATGCCAGGGGAGAATCTGGCCCATGATATGCATGCAGAGATGATTCATAGTTTAATACCAGGTAACACAAGGCACTGTCAGAAAGACTTTAAACGAATAAACTGCAATAACCTAATCTTGTTGTCTCAAATACAAACCACCTCATCAGCCTCAGATTAAGTCAGTATGGGCTACATCTTCCCAGCCCTTTAAGAAATAAAATTCAGTAATTTACCATCTGGTTATAATGTGTCATATGGTCATATGGAAAGAACAAATATATGTAACTTTTTCTATTCTAGAAGTTTTGGGGAATGACTGTACTTGTCAAGAACTATTTGTAAGAAAGGTATAATGAGGAGATATGAAGAAATAGTTCTTATTCCTCAGTTCAGAAAGCTTACTTGGTTTGCAAAATAGGGTAGAAGTTTTGCCAGAATGTTGTTATTGTTTGACCTCTGATACATTACCATTTCTAGTACTGTTTCATTCACTTTTTCATTTTACATCTTTTATACAAGCTTGGAAGTCAATGCCTCAAGTCAATCTGTAGCTATTTGGATCAAATCAGATCCTGAGATATTTGGCCTCTTCCTTTTCTGCAACCTTACATTGCACAAGAGCCCCTGTCCTCCCAACTTCAGTAATTAAAATTTTGGGGCAGCTTTCATGTCTTAATAGTTTTCTCAGATTACAGTCAAATAGTAGAAGGTTATTTTTCTTTATCACTGTGAGAGTTTTTAAAATTAATAAAAGTTAGCTGGAAAAAGGAGTAAAAGAAGATATCTTTCAGGTGGTTAATATAAAATAATGGGGTTGCAGAGAAATGTAGGTTTTGCTTAGACAGTACCAAAAAAATTTACTATTTATCTAAGTTTAACGTAATTTGAAAAATCACTCCGTTACCTAGGATTTATCTATAACCAACTTTTTAAAAATCCAAAGCAACCATGTGTTACAGTGGCTGTTGATCAGATGTTTAGGCAGATGCCATATTCCACTAAAGCTAATGAGTGCACTTTGCTTGATCTCATTTGGCTTTGGAATGCTCCACTTACCTTTTAATCAAAATCCTGTAGTCATAATTGAGCTGTCTTGGTACTGGAAGCATTAAAGGTGTGTCAAGACACTGTCTTGCTAATCCAGAAAGGGACAGTCTTTCCTGAACCCCAGATACACTAAACAGTTTATGGGACATGACTTTACTCTAGGTGTCATCTTTTAAATAGCAAGTAAAATTAAGTTCTGGACATTTGTGATTATAAAAGATCATTAATTTCATTAAGAATTGAGGTGCTCAATTCCCTTGCATCTAATTGAATTATGCTTAAGTTACATTTCTTTGTTTTTCTGTTATTTCCTGCAAAATAGTGATTCAGTCTGATATTTAATCTAGAGATTAAACAATGAGGCATAGTATCATAAAATGGACAGTCCTAAACCCGTGTACACATCTTGCACAGCACTCGATTAATAAGTGTTTCTTTGAAATCTCTCATTTGTTTCTCTGTGACTATACTGGCTTAATCGTATATCACATGGTATAGGATATATTATGTATAAGTACATACATCCCTATATAGGCAACATAATTCATCATTTGTTCATCATTCATCAAGAATAAGACAAGATGCCCAGAGTGGGTCCAGTCTTTGCTACTCACATTGATAGACGCATCCATTTTGTTGTTTGAAACATTCAGATAAAGAATGTCCGAACTGAAACAGATAGGTCTTAAGTTAAGAGACAACAAGATATCAAAATATTTTTCAGCAAATATCCATGAATCTCCAACTAAGGCACAAAATCCTTCGTAAATAAAATAATTATAAATAAAAAATTTAAATATAATATTTCAGCTTCTTCAATATAAGGAAAAAAAATTAGGCACACAAAACTGATGTGAAAGATTTTTTAAAATAATAGACTATTACTTCTAGGAAGAAGCACTTATTCCATTTGTTCCATTGTAACCTGTGTAGCAGTGAATGCAGTGATACATAACCGATTGATCCAGAAACCCTAGCTCATGAGTCAAAGGGACTACTTGCATGAGTCAAGACTGCTTGTTCAGGTCCTTAGTGCCTCGGTTTAGTAACCTGAGGAGAATGTCCTTTCTATTGCATCTTGGGAAATGTAGAGTATGTGCAGGTGTGCTCTTACAGGATGACAAAAGCAGTAAATACTTCTGACAAGATAAAGCCAGAGATAAAATTGTGAGTTCTCTTCTGATTTGTGCAGTTATTAGATATCTTAATTTTATCATGGAAAGGGTTGAATATGTAAGTATATGTTGGTTTTAACTGCAGATTAACTGATTAAATTGTCTTTGACTTTGACATTTAAAAAAATGGAAGACAAATGTATACAATTATCTGCAGGATTAGTAAAAATATTTAGACTTGAGGTTGAACTCTTGCTTGCAATGTGTTGAGATATTTTTTTTTCTATGGTTACCAAGAACTTTTCTGCATTTAGAGTGACTAAATCACTCACAATCAATTTGTCATCCAAATTTTTAACTCCTTCCTCAATACAGAATCTAAGGAATCAAGATGAGTTTTGATTTCATGATAACTGAATGAAGACAGTGTAGACAGGGTTTGTCACAGAATTTGTTTCCATTTGAAGCAACAACCTTTAGCCACAACCTTTAATACCTTTAATATGCAGGTACATCTGCTTTCATGCAGATCAAGCTGAAACTTGCCAATTTATTTACTTAGAGAAGTAAACTTGTACTTATTAGCAGATAATTGAGTAGGACATGCCCAGCTTTCCACTGTGACAATCTTAAGCACATTTGTAACAGTACCCTTTTCCACTCAAGGAGAAGCTTGTTTCCTTCATTTCCATACAAGAAGTCTATTACACTACATCTAGAGAAGACAGTTTAGGATGTTGCAACTGGCATGGTGCTTATAGAAAGTCTGGCACATAGCGTAACTAAGACCATTACTGCAAGTAAAACTCTCCATTGAAATTGGAAGTTGAAGATGCTTTTGAACAAACACCACAAAACAAGTAAGGAAAAAGGGCTCAACCATAGGAAGTTGATGTGGGTGATCATGGGTGTTTGCAAACCTAAAATAGTCTGGGTGATACTGCCACCATGATTCCATGGGACGTCTCGCTCACTAATTTCTCCTCAAAGGGATATTGATTACCAGTGACATCCCTGATAGTGTTCGTCAAAAAGAAAAGAGGTTTTGGCACAGTTTTCTAAATAAATATCTTGTTTACTTCAAATGCCTATTGCCAAGACTGTAGACGGCTATTATAAAAACTAGATCTTAAGAGAATCATAAAATCATAGAATCATAGAATAG
>NW_009939461.1:46016-63307 GCF_000696875.1 Nestor notabilis | reverse complement strand
TTTCCAACCCAAACCATTCTATGATTCACTGTTCCCCACTCAGATGAGTAGAAATATGTTGTCTTTACTGCAGTATAATGGTAATGCACATACAGATTGGTGTAATGAGATCAGACCAAGCTACTCTGTGGTTATGGTTTACATAGAATCAGTACCTTTTACTTCTCTAACATAACTTATAGGACTTTCCACTTTGGAAAAAAATACAATTCTCCTTTCTGTTTAAATCTGACTGCTATAATTGTAGCTAAATCCAGTGCTCTGATTTAGCATGATTCTGTTTCTCCAACCCAGATGTTCTAGAAATTTGCATTTTGTTGACATCAATATTTCATTTTATTTTCATAAAGCTCAACTTAATTTTTCTAAGGACTTATCTAAACAAGAACACGTGTGTAGCTAAACTGTGTTCCTCCCACAACCTCTTGGAATTTAGTTCTTTGCTTCTGGGTGGTCACTGTCCTTAATGGGTGTTTTTATACAGTGAAGTATATAGTGGGAGCTATCTTATATAAATGAGAATACAATGGAATCCTGTTTACAATTAAAATGTTTGAACTATCTCACTGCAGTCGTCCATCTCTTCCTGTGGTCAGCACAAGGAAATTGGTCTGTTGTTACAATCATAACTTGGGATATGTTTCAACACAGAAATAAAAGCTTTACTTTGAGGAAAGGGGAAGCATTCATCTTGTGAGGGCTGAGAACTCTGAGTTTGAGCACGGATGGCAAGCACCATGTCTTAAATCCTTTAATACTGAGAGGAAATCCATGAAAAGCTGCATTATGCTTTTTACTTCTTATCATCCCCTACTTCATTTCTGTCAAGATAAGCAAAGTCCAACTTTGTTTCGGGGCCGAACAGCTAAGGCTGTGTGCTGTCATCCTAAAAGATGCTGCTGTTGCAGTCCTTCATGCTTGCTCCACCTCAGGCATGTCTGCAAATGGAGAGATGCTGCAGTGCAAATCTGTGACAATGCCCCCAAACTCAGACACTGGTTTGAATCAGTGCCATGTGAATAGTTCTAGTAAAAACCAAACCTGCGTAAATATTGGTGCTTGAAGTTTGCCAAACTATGTTGCATAATGGCATGTACTATTTGGGTTTGAAATAGATGAAGTGTTGATGAGTCCTTCCAGATCCATTCTTACTGAGTGCCGTAGCAAGAACCCCCCTGGTTCCCATTTTGGTTTAGGGGTTCTGAATCTCAGAGATGGACTCGTGGAGATGGAATCCATTTTTGGAGGTGCTACTCTGCTTTGAAATGCAGTTGGTCCTGATAACGTAGTGGGATAGAGGAATGCTCATGGATGACATTGATATTGTGTACTTCTGGCTTTGAAAGGTTGAGGTCAGTTTGGCCTTATGCCTGGTTTGGAGCATGCAATACACCTCACACTAGCTGTGATCATCTCATTTCAGGGCATGATGTTAGTTCATTTCTTACATGGTTTCAAAGGTTAAAACTTGAACTAATTGCAGATATGAACCAACTCTATTTTTATACTACTGCTTCTTTATCTCTTACTAATGCCATAGATTCAATGCCACAGTGTCCGTCGGGAACAAAGACTGCAGCTGCCATATCACTCCATCCTGAATGAGTTCAGGCTGGGAAGTTGAGGGAAAAATGGGTTAGGATTAAATGCCTGCCCTTGACAGAGGAGGTGCTTTACCACTTTTGATGTGTTTTCGTGATCTGAGCTCTCACTCAGCACCCAGCTGCTTATGAAAGGGATCTACCGAAGCACTTCTCTCCATCTGCTCTCATTGGGAAGATTGAGAATTCTTTTCTTTTGACGTGATCTTTCAGCAGTTACTCATTCATCTCCTCCAGAGTACATGACTTCAATGGCCTGTGCACATACAGTAAGTGCAGGCATTCAAAATATTTAACTGTGCACCACACTGTTAGGCATTTAGAAACATAAATTACTATGGAGCACAGCTGCTCATATGTTTAACACCAACCCTCTTGTCATGAAATGATAACCAGTAATACAAAGTATATGGCAGTTCCAAATGGCAAATGCTCCTCTCAAGCTTAGCTGTGCTCAGCACCTTGGAGGTTGGCAGGAACAGTAACTTCAACCCAGACTTGTTAACTTCAAGAAGTGAGGATTCTGTTCTAGATTGGTGGGTTTTATAACTTCACAGAATGTAAAGAATAGGCTTGGTAGTGGTTGACTTTGTGAATAAAAGGTAATTCCTTGAACAGCAAATCTGCCCTCATGCAGAAGGAAGTCTGTCTCCAGACTTCATTTAGATCCTGCAAACAGCAACAAAGTTAGAGGTCTAAGTTGCTTCTAGTCCAGCTGACTTCTTACCTCTGCTTTGTCTTGAATATGCAGAATGGGGATGTGGAGTAAAGGAGAGGTTTTTATTTTTTTCCCCTCTACTCTGCTGTCGTGAGACCCCGCTTGGAGCACTGTGTGCAGTTCTGGTGTCCTCAATGTAAGAAGGACATGGAGCTGTTGGAGCAAGTCCAGAGGAGGCCATAAGGGTGATCAGGGACCTGGAACATCTCCTGTATGAAGACAGACTGAGAAAGTTGGGGCTGTTCAGCCTGGAGAAGAGAAGCTACGTGGAGACCTCAGAGCAGCCTTCCAGTATCTGAAGGGGGCCTGTAAGGATGCCGGAGAGTCCCTCTTCATCAGGGATTGTAGTGATAGGACAAGGGGTGATGGGTTTAAACTGAAACAGGGGAAGTTCAGGTTAGCTGTAGGGAAGGAGTTCTTTACTATGAGGATGGTGAGGCACTGGCTCAGGTTGCCCACAGAAGTGGTGAATGCTCCATCCCTGGCAGTGTTCAAGGCCAGGTTGGACGGAGCCTTGGGTAACATGGTTTAGTGTGAGGCATCCCTGGCCATGGCAGGGGGGTTGGAACTGGATGATCTTAAAGTGCTTTCCAACCCAAACCATTCAGTGATCCTGTGAAAAAATAGCAGGGGCTTGTTGGGGTTTGTTGATTTGTTTACTTATCTGATTGTTTCCAGTGGCATGTGTGTAATAACAGGTATGGTTCTTCCATTCTTCTTTAGAGCAGAAGCACATACTTAGCCTCTGCGAGGTGATTTGCCCTTACCTTTGGTAAGCTGTTTTTTGCTAGCTAAGATTGGATCTATGTGGTGTTTTAAAAAAGAATACAGAACTTCTCTTTTTGGGGATGGCAGCTCCCTGTGCTCCTTGGAAGGGGACTGGCAGAGGTTGGATGGATCCTCTCCCTGCCCTGCTTGTGGTGCAGCAGGTGAGCCCTCGGGGAAGTTGGGATGATGAAGTGTTGCTGCAATAGATGACGTGTGATTCAGCTCCCCATTAGTGAGGAGGAACAGCAGCTTGCAGAAAGCCATTCCCCAGCAGCCTTTCTTGCCTCCCGACTTTGAGCTTTGAGCTTCCTGGGCTCCATTTGCTTCTCTAGCTGTGGGCAGAGGAGAGCTGGTGAGGTGTTCTGCTGCATGCATGATTAGAAACGCTCTTTGCAGACTTCGCTATGTCTTCCTGGCCTCCCGGGTTTGGAAAATGCTCAGAGTAGACACAGGGCACGATTGGCATCATTTGCATAAACCCCCTTTTCATTTCATGTATCTGTGGAATTCACTGAACCTAAGTAATTTATGCTGTGTAGCTACAGTAAAGTCACCAGAATGCTAACAAGAGTGAATTTGGCATGTAAATGGCATGTGAAGCTGATGATAACCATGCCTACCTTTCCAGCATTTGCTACCTGGAACCCGACTGGAGTATCCTTGTAATAGCCCAAGCGTGAAGATGCGATTTCATGCTTGGTAATTGCAGATTCTCAAGTAATCTTAATCCTAAGCATCTCTGAAAACAACAGCTGATCCTGGTGTGCCAGTGCTCTCCTAAGCGCAAAGAGACCCGTGCCTGCTCCTCTGGGTGCCTGTTCCATACAGTGCCCCCACGTTGTGCTGAGTCACCCACAAGTCATGGAGCACAAGGACCAGCCACGGTGCACGTGTATGGTGAGGTGAGGGAGTCACATCCACGCACTAAGGAAGTGGAGTTTTCTTATTATTCAAGGAAATTTCTCATTAGGTTCAGTGGAACTTGATTAAAATGTTAATGCTCAATCTGTACTTATTTTGTAAACTAATCTATTCCTCTGATGCAGGCACTCTGAGCCAGGGCACCCTGAGCCAGGGCACCCTGGCTGTGCTGCACGTGCTCTGTTTCCCTGGGGGATGCAGCCTTCAGACCATCCGTCCTAGGGATGGGGTACCAAATGATGCCAATCTTATTTTCGTGCTCTGCACATCTTCTGTGTTCACCCATGGAACAAGTCATATAATCATAGAATGGTTTGGGTTGGAAAGGATCTTAAGATCATCTAGTGCCAACCCACTGCCATGGGCAGGGTCACCTCACACTAAATCATGTCACCGAAGGCTCTGTCCAACCTGGCCTTGAACACTGCCAGCAATGGAGCATTTACCACTTCTTTGGGCAGCCTGTGCCAGTGCCTCACCACCCTCACAGTAAAGAACTTCATCCTTAGATCTAACTTGAACTTCCTCTGTTTAATTTTAATTCATCATCCTTTGTCCTACCACTACAGTCCCTGATGAAGAGTCCCAGCACAGTTTTTCTCTCCTTGTTGATGCCAGTGAGCAAATATTTCTTGTCTTTACCCCTAAAAGAAAGCTTGTAATTGAAAAGAAAATTGCATGAGCAGTAATAGAAATGTAGCGCAATTATCAGGCTACAGACAAAATACAGGGTAATTTGTGACATGGCTCTAGTTAAAAAGCTCTATTATAAAAATTGTTTGATTTCTACATACAAGTATTGTGGGTATGGAATACTACTGACACAAAGAAATGACTAAGCATGTAATGAATCAAAGGAGAGATCAAAATGACATCTTCTTACAACATAGCCTTGATAACTAGCACTGCATTTTTGAGTGGGTCACAGAGGTACTGGGAGTCTTGGCTTGCTCTCAAGAAGAAAGCAGTGGGGAATAGCAAGCTTTTGCTTGATATGTTACTGATGGTCTGCTTTCCTAGTGAAAGAGTAAGAATAGTTCAGAGGAGCTGAAGCGTCAATACAAGGGATTTTTTAATGCCAAAGGAAAAATAAACTGAAGAAATGGAGGAGAAAATTATCTCAGTAAATATGAAGATTATTATAGGGCGATTTGTTGGCATAAAAATACAACCCTCACACTAGCTGTAGTGGAGAGTTGTACGCTATACAGTGCTGATGTATTATGTAGGATCAGGCTGAGGTTCAGAGTAGCTTGGTCTGCTTTAAGATGTTTGTATATCCCCTTTGAGACAGATTCTTGCGTCTGTTTTCAAGGTTACTCATTGTTTCAGAAAACTTGTTTCAATAAATGGGCTTGGGAAAAATGTCAGGAAAGTATCACCAGAGGCTTGGGCGGGTAAAAGCTTCAGAGCTTCTACCTGTGAAGTGCTGCCCTGAAAGGGACATGTGGATGCTGAGCTCACTTTGGAAGGAGGTCCCAAATTCCTGCATACTTTGTGAACTGTAGTTACTCTGAGGGTTTGGCTTTCAGAAGCTGTGAAAGGTAAAATAAATTACCAGCAATTCTGCTGCTTGCTCTCTCTTAAACTGAACACATTCTTCTCAGATTGAAATATAATGATGGACCTGATGTGCTCCTAATGTTTTATTTAGTCAAACTGAAAATTATATTCTCTGCAAGCTGCTTTAAAGCCAACATAAAAACCCCAACACCTAATTATAGCAGCAGTGTGGAGGAGGTCTGCTGGTATATTCTACAATACATTTTGACAGCTGCTCTTTACTGGAAGGTTATCAAGACTCTCATAGAAATGTTTGGAAGTGCTTAAAACAGGCAAATAAAAAATCTGTAGCTGTTGCATAGCTGGCAGAGACAAAAGGACCGGTACATTGGTTTGGGCCAGGGTCATAGCCATGGTTAATAGCATATCCTCATCTTAGCTGGGCTCCAAAGCTATTTTCAGAAGTTTTGCTGAACCTGTAAAGAAGGATTATTTGTCACATAGTAAAAGTGTCCAAAAACATTCAGCAGGTGAGAGTCATTTCAGATGTTTCTAATTTTAAAGATTTGGCATGGTAGGTTCACTGTTGTGGTCAATAGGCCAGTGGCACATGGGGCAATTAGAACAGGGAACAAACTCCATCCTTAACCCCTTCCTTCCTACCACAGCTATTGCCAGGTATATGCTAACTCCCCAGACTTTACTGCTGAAGAGACTAAGAAATGAGGTTGTAGGTGTGTGACTTGCACAACCACTGTGAATGCACAAGCACACCAAGCTGAGAGGGCATGTGGAAGAGCAAAAGGATGGGAGGGACAAGAGAGAGAGCTCTCTCTCTGCACTGGGTTTTCAAAGTGTCACAGGCCATCTGGGCTCTGTGGGAACTGGTTCTCTGTGTAAATGCTCTGTGGGTGGAGGAAGATGTCGTTTGTCTCTCCCTTAAACCTGCCCTTTTGTACCGGTTGTCTTGCTTTTGCCCTTGTCTAGTACTGACTCCGTGTCCCATAGCTGCTGCCTCTTGCACCATTGGCCAGGAACAGCCTCACCTGGACCCCGAGGGGAGCTGGCTCCCACTTCTCAGGCAGCAGCACCCTGAGGTAAAGCATGCCAAAGAGGTGCCTCAGTCTCCTCACCTTATCTTTTGGGTAGAGCGCAATGTGATGGAGGCCTCTGACTTGCCGGTTCTTGTATGTTTTCTTTGGGTAAGCAGTGGGAATGGAGGGCAGAGACAGGCAGAGCATCTGCAGCTGGGTCAGTCTGTGATTCACATGATGTGGAGGGAGCAAAGCTGCTATCACTTTATCTCTGGAGTGAAGGACATGGGGAATGGCATGCATGGGCTGCCTCTGGCGAGAGAGAAAACAAGCATGTGGCTGCTAATGCACGGGATCGCGTGCACAGAGGCAGCATCACTGCCTCTTTGATATGCTTTAAGTCTTATCAAAGCATCTTGTAATCCAAGTGCAGTTCTGGACTAGTCAAAAGATAAGGAGAACTTCTGGAATATTAAGAACTCTGTGTGCATTTAGGTGTATTCCCAGGGAAGAGAAAGCATGTGGCTTTGGCTTCTTTGCGGGATCACGGGGTGAATGGTGCTCAATGTCCACGCTGGAGAGGCATGGTTTTAACTCTTAAAAAAAGAAACAGAGAGGAAGGGAAGATGGCAATCCACATTTGGGGTGTTCTGGAGCAGGTTTCTTGGGAGAGAATACTGAAAAGAAAGAGGCTTCCCTGAAGCCTGGTTGAAGGAAAATTGCAGCCTGTCAAGGTAGCCCCAAATCACTTTTCTTTAGAGGGCTGCCAAACCAAAAGGTTGAGCCAGCTGAGGACTTGAGTTCAAAAGGAGTAAAAGATGTTCCTGATGATGCAATTATGAATGGTGGATGTGATTTTCACCTTAATAAGTTGCAGTCTTTCTCAAAAAACCTTTGGTGCCAGATCTTTTGTCTAATGGTGACCTGTGTGTGGATAAGGAAAATTGGAATGAATTAAATTCTGTATACTAGCTATCATAGTTCAATAGAAAACTTTTAATAGATAACTTTTCCTAGGAGATTAATAATTGTGTTATTCTTAAGAAGAAGCAAATATTTTTGTGATGACCCAGGTAGGCAAATTCATAAACAAGTTTTATCATGTGTGATTTTGGCACCAGTGCTGAATTGCACGTAGGTATTCACTCACTCAACTAATGCTCATTTGCATCAACTGACATTGAATTAGACTTCAGGGGAATAAGATTTGCTTTGATTCATCTGCCTGCTGGTATGAATTCCAGAAGCTTTTTCCAGTATTTCAGCAGACACGAGAGAACTATCCCAGGTGTCCTCTTATTTGTTGTTTTTATTAACATCGTTATTCTAAGAGTATAATTACTTGGAAGATACTGCTCATTAGGATTACCACACTGCTTAGTAGGGAACCCACTTCTCATTTACAATAAGGAATTTGGTCATGAGTGAGCAGCACAAGAACTACAGCCAGAACCAGAGCTGCTTTAGGGATTTTGGGTTTTTTTCCTTCATTGTTTGAGAATGGATGTTCGATACAAATTTTGATGACTGTGCATTAATATTCATGGGTTTCATGGAAGAAATGTGTTTTGGGGGGTCTTTAACTGACATTTCAAAGTCTTTTGTACATTACAGCAAATTCTTAGGGATTTTTTTTTGACAGGCTAATCCATACAGCATCTCACCAGTACATACTTGTCAGAAAGGGCCAGCTTAGGTTGTATTTAAAGCTTTGTGTTGTATCCAGTTAATAAATGTAGAAGTACTAGAACCTACAATTGCTTGTTTAGGTTACAAATTTGGGTTCAGCTAACTGAAATCAGTCTCAGAGATGAAAGGAAGTGTCAACAGAAGTATTCCAGCACTGGTTTTATGGTTTTGTCTTGGTCTGTTAGAAGCCAGGCTGCAGTCTGTGTTAGATACTTGGACCTATGCTCTCACTTTAGCCTGTGCACACTTCAGTGTGATTCCCATTTCTTGGCTTCATATAGAAATGATGCGTTTGTTTCAGTTTTGACCCTCAGGAGCATATATTACTGACATTATTTAGTGGTATTGTTACATTATTTAGTGTTTATCTCCCAAATTACATCATGACTCCAATACTTTCAGTTCCTCCCCCACAGGTGATGTTCTCACAAACTTCCAGCATTCTACCTTCTGTCAATACAAGCAACTCCAACATCAGAATAATAGTTGAGGAAGAAAATTATGTCTTCAGGAGCAATGTTGGGTCACAATGTGTGGGCTATCATGTTACTGTGGAGAGGTAGAAGCACAGGTATTGGCTTTATATTTTTGTGGCTGTATTTTAGAAAGCTACATGTCCCTGCCCAGGCTGCATCACAAGGCTTTTTTCTTACCAATACACAATTTAGTTAGACATAATATTTTTAAAATAAATGCACTTGATCTTGTTCACAGCTGAAGGGCTACTTATTCTAGTTCTGCTCTACAGGACTCCTAAAAGTGGTGAACTGCTGAGCATTTTCCTCCCTAAAATCCTATTGAAGCTATCATAGCACTCTTTTTAATAACTTCAACAGCTTGTCATCTGGAGCATTGCATTGGTTAAAGAGTTAGCAATTTAACTAGAATCAGAGAATGTGTTTTGAATTCTCAACTGGGAATCCAGATGGGTGAGAAGTTGCAGAAGTTGTGACCAGTGCGATTTATAGATGTTTAGGTGTTGAACACTGATTTTTGAGGAGCAGTATAAACCAAAGTATGTTTATATTAGCAATTCTTTGATGTGAAAATCCATATAGAAGGTGCTAGGGCACTAATAGAGAACATCATCAAGAACATCCCAATGTGTAAATTCCACATCAGGCATTTCCTGCTGTTGCTCCACGAGATTACACCTTGTCTGTTGTACCGCAGGGAATGCCTGGCATGGTACAGAGTTTAATGAACTTTTCAAAGAGCTGAATTGGTTCTTAAAAGAAAGAAAACTAGGATCAGGTCAGTTGGTCTCAGCTAGCTCTGTTAGGATCAGCTTGGCACCAATTTTCAGTCAGAAAATGGAACTTCTACCTAAATAAGATAGTTTTGGGAAGTGCTCAGGATCTGACAGCACTGGTTTGATATCTTTTGATTTCAGCTCTACTGTTTATTTGGATGCTTCCTCTGCTCCCTACAGTACTTGTGTTGCAGTGGCAGTTCAGTGTTGAACAAGTGCACTTTATGCAGGAACACAGCCACTACAGTATGTGAACGTGTGCTTGTGCCTGGCATGAAGCACCCTGAAGGTCCACAGGTGTACTTAGGAGAGCATGAAAAAAGCATGACAAAGGAGCTTACTCGGGTGCTGGCAGTCCCATTACAACTCTGCATCAGCTGAGAAAATTTGGACTGTTCAGCACAGACCTAATAGCAGCATTCCAGTATCTGAAGGGGGCCTACAAGGATGACAGAGAGGGACTCTTCATCAGGAACTGTAGTGATAGGACAAGGGTTGATGGGTTCAAACTGAAACAGGGGAAGTTCAGGTTAGATCTAAGGAAGAAGTTCTTTACCGTGAGGGTGGTGAGGCACTGGCACAGGTTGCCCAAAGAAGTGGTGAATGTTCCATCGCTGGCAGTGTTCAAGGCCAGGTTGGACAGAGCCTTGGGTGACATGGTCTAGTGTGAGGTGTCTTTGCCCATGGCAGAGGGTTGGAACTGGATGCTCTTAAAGGTCCTTTCCATCCCTAACCATTCTGTGATTCTATATCTAAGCAGACTCTTCTTGTTTATGGTAAATCTGAGAAGCTTGCTCAGCTCCTGTGAAGATCAAGGTACCTTATATTCCCTGTGGTTACTGTCAAGCAGTTCCCACCCTGGACACCCAGTCTCTGCCTCACCATCTTGTTGAGCCTCCAAGGATATCGTATATGTATATATGATATCTTATCATCCATATTACTGCATCTGCCCCTGTTGAACCTCCACTGCAAGGTAGTGTGTGAGGAGTGGGAGTTTGTGTCCTATCCATGCACAGACACATCCTCCCAGGGCCTGGAGGGCTGTGAGAGGGATGAGCCATGCTGCCCAGCTTCCCTTGCGAAGCACAACCCCCTGAAACACCAGTGCTTTCAGCAGCATCTACCAGTGTGAGAAAGCAAAGCAAAGTCAGAATAATCCATCAGGAACAAACAGTGTTAGTGACGTGAGGGGAAAGGGACATGTGGAAAGTGACTGTATAGTTTCAGATGTGTTTGTATATGCTGTTGGACATTTGGAAACATTTCCAATTAAATCACTACTTTTTAAATTGGAGCTTAGAATGTTTTGGCGATCTGCTTGTCTTTTCAGATGCAGAGTTTTTATTTTAAGCTGTATTTCATGCTGAAGTGATTGGCTGAGGAGTTTTACAGATAGAAGCAGGCAGGGTGTGCCTTGGCAATCCCGCCGACCGGGAGACTTCAGTGGAATTACCAATGAAATGCAGCTAGATCGTTTTATCAAGCAGATTTCTGGTCTGTATATGCTTTTTTACTGTGTAAGGGGTAGACCACACAAGACAACTTAAGAAGACTTCAAATGCATGGAGTTGGTGCAGGCTGAAGGGACGAGGCACGTGGATGGAGGTTGGTAAGGACAGGTCCGTAACTGTCATTTAGCTGTTGACTGCTGGGTCCCTGACATCAGTTCAAGTTTTCAAGTGTCCTTGTGAGAGGAGGAAGTGTGGATCTGTTCCCTTGTGTATTTGAAAGCCTGTTTCATAGAATCATAAAATCACTGCATGGTTTGGGTTAGAAAGGACCTTAAGATCATCCAGTTCCAACCCCCTGCCATGGGCAGGGACGCCTCACACTAGACCATGTCACCCAAGGCTCTGTCCAACCTGGCCTTGAACACTGCCAGCGATGGAACATTCACCACTTCTTTGGGGCTTTAAATTTCCCTAAGAAACCTGTCTCTTCACAGCTAATAGAGGCTAGATGCTTGATGGGGGAGTCTTAATCAATTTAAGATATTTTTCCTTATATTTAAAGGACTAATATAGGGTAGCATCTGTCTCTGCTCCTTCCCTTCTTTATTCCTTCTCCAGTTATGCAGCTTTTTCATGAAGACAGAGCAGCGTTCCATAAATAGAGTCTTAGGTAGTGATTTCTGTCCTGGTGACACTGATGTTTAATTAACATGAGGCTTTGGGTATTCTGTAGTGCTATGCTCAGATAAAGGAGCCAAACAGAAGCACAGCAGAGAAGTTTTCTCCAGCTTTGATGTTGGAGAACTGCTGTCTTTGGAAGAACCTCTGAGGAAATCAGTGAGATGTGAAGGGGAAGCACTCAGAACCAGTCCTCTGGAGAGGACTTCCCACTGAGTTCCTCACTCCCCTTCCAGAAGGGAATTCGCTTTCCATTTCTGCGGTGAAACCAGTTGGCAGCACAACACACACTGCAGTTTTTGATCGTAGCTTGCCTACAAGTACATGCTTTGGGGAGGTGGAGTGCTAAAATTTGGATGGGGGCAGGAAATGTTTGTGGCAGTTATCTCAGAGTAAATAACATAAAAGTTTTGCCAAAGATGTTTAAGCCTTACCCTTATTTCCAGTGCTCCTAAGACTGCAGCTGTGATAAGTCACCTCTTGCACTTCAGCACCCTTCATGATGCCAGGGTTCAGTTTTCTCTATTCTCATTTTGTCAAGTAAACGATTATTGAGGGGAGAAAAGTCTCCAGCCCCAGGAGCAGCACATGGAAGACATTAAAGATGTGACTGTTGAGCATCTTTGTATGACAGATCTGGGACTAAATGCATGTGAGTCCATGGAATAGTCTTGATTCAGTCAACCAAAATTATAGGTTAGCTGTAGTTTTGCCTTTTTTTTAATTGATGGCAGAGTTTTCATGTGGTCGCAGTACATAGTCACATGATATACCATCAAATGGATTAACTGCTGACTTATGCTTCACATAAGCCTTATAAATCCACGTGCATACCTTCCAGATGCTAGGCAGAGACATCTTTGAGATGTATTAGCAAGGCCATTTTCTGAGAGAAAACATACACATGATACTAAATCCCACTGACATAATATTTTAGGAGAAATTACAGCAAAGATGTGCTTGACAAGACCCTATAGCTATTTATAGGCAGTTCTGTCAAATGTAGGGTAAACTTGTCTATTTTTTTCCTTCCAACCACATTTGCTGAAGGATTCTTCTGGTTAATTGTCGGCTGCAGAAGTTTTGCATGAAGACATCTGCACAGTGGCACCACCTTGTAATTACATGGGAAGGGATCTCCAGCCTGTGATTGTGCCAGTGGATGTACTCACTGGGTGTTGTGACTGTGGTGGGAGGGATCATAGAATCATAGAATGGTTTGGGTTGGAAAGGACCTTAAGATCATCGAGATCCAACCCCCTGCCAATGGTCAGGGACACTTCACACTAGACCATGTTGCCGAAGGCTCCGTCCAACCTGGCCTTGAACATTGACAGGGATGGAGCATTCACCACTTCTTTGATGAGGCCTGTGCCAGTGCCTCACCACCCTCACAGTGTAAAACTTTTTCCTTAGATCTAACCTGAACTTCCCCTGTTTCAGTCTAATCCATTAACAACTTCTGCAACTCACCAATAGTGTGTTAGGTGTTAGGAAAAGCTCCTGACCCTGAGGAGTTTGCAAACTTCCAAGTCCTTTCAGAGCCTTCCACTGCCCCCCATTTGCTCCCAGACCCCAGCCTGTCCCCCTTGGCTACTGAGTCTGTAACTGATTCTGTAGAAAAGTGCAAAGTTCTCCCTGGCCTCTTGCAGCACTGCCAGTGTTACGAACACACAGGGCATACAGCTGAGGTTGAAGTCCTGGGGCTGCCAAGTGGATTTTAGGAATGTTTCAGTAAACAACATTTTGAAAAAGAAGGCAAACAAAGAAAAGAAAAGGAAGTCTGGCCAAAGGAAGTCTGGCCATGGCTAGTTCAGTTCAGCAGCTGGAGGCATGTTTGTTGCAGTCAAATCTGGTCAGATGTCCTTGGCAAATACCAGGAAGGAGTGTTCTTTGGACAGGTGAGTTGTTTTAAAAGGTCACTGCTTACCAAAAAAAAAAAACAACAGGAAAGCTGTTAGGATGCAAATCCTTCTCTTGTCTTGGAGAAGTGTTTGGAAGTTGGAAAGGAAGCGTTGCAGGTGGGTGTGCAGGATGGGGCTGGAAGCCTGCAGAACAGTTGGGCTTCATCTTGGATCAGAGAGGTGCCTTTGAGAAGTTTTACACCCTGAGCAGATCATCAAGAGTCAGGCAGATGTACATCTAACTCTAGGATTTCAAAATCAACAGCCTTCTGTGCCCTGTGGCAGGAAAAACTGAGTATGCTTCTATATGATCAAAAGCACCTAAACTTTCATACATTAAAAGCAAGATGCTTTTGCTTGGCTTTGATTTTACTTCCTGTGCCGTGTTTCTCCTTTTAGTTCATTTTTGGGGTTTTTGGGGGGTTTCACCCCTTTGTGGAGGCTCAAGGACTTTGGTGGATGTTTGAGATGGTTTTTAAGTTCTGTGCAGCTCTCTAGGGCCAGGAATCTTAATTTTGTTTTGATTGACTTCAGTAAAGCTGGTTTTTATCATATAAACCGTGATCCATTGGTGAATGCTTATTCTTTCTGGCTGGAAGTTCTGCAGTGGTCCTTCAGGTCTCATAACATAAGAAGAGTTGAAGTGTGTATGTGATCACCCAGCAAATGTTCACAAACCCCACAGCAACTACTAGAAGCTGCTGTCATCATACTTGGAGTTCAACCCTCTTGGGTTTTATATCTCGGGAGTGTGTTCCTCCTGTGGTTTGTGATTTCTGCTGGATCTCTCCTTTGCCTTTCTTATCTCCTAGGTTTCATCAGAACCAGCATCAAGAGAAGTGACATCAGCTTTAGTGAACCATGCCCGTTTGTCTGAATAAATTCTGAAATAAATTGGTCTGAATAAATTCAGGAAAACAACTTGTTCTGCTCCCTTTGCAGCAGTAAGCAGCTGTAGATGCTAGTGCCGGTCGGCCTCTCTGCACCTGCCAAGCAGAGCTCCCTTTCCAGCTGCCCAAAAGGCCAAGGAGTAGCAGGGGGAGGCTTCAGAAAAGCAAACACTTGCTTGTGTCAGCAGGATCACTGCCTTGAAGTTGTTATAATGGAAGTAAAGACAACCCCAGAGCACAGGGGGTGATGTATTCATGTCAGTCCTTGCCGTTCCAGGGGAAGGCTGTGAAATTCCATGCAACTTGTTGCTTTTTTAAGGAGTTTGTTGAGTCCCATGTAGCTAGGGATTCTCATACAGAATGTGGGCATTCTGCTATCGCAGTAAATTGTGTGTATGTATCTGCTGCGGGGAGGACTTACCTGGGTAACAGAGTCACTTCACATAAATCCTTCCAGGAGGTTGTTGCCCAGGAGCAGAAGAGTCTGGCGTAGCCTTGGCCCCATGGTTTGCCTCAATGACGGGAGCTGCAGGTTGTCAAAACACTGTGTTTGCCAAGGCACTGGGACATGCTGGGGTGAGCACAGGTTTCTATCTGCTGAGAACAAAATAATGCTGAGTTCTGTAGATTTGCTGGCCAAGCCGGACTCCACATCTTGTGGGACATGGCCCTGGTGCAGGACAGGATGCTTGGGACACCCTGCTGGGTGGGGGACCCCTCCGTCAGAACCCCATGCAGTGCCCAGCCGGACCCCTCTGCTCTTCCAGCAGCAAGGAAGGATGTTTTCCTCCTTTACTTTCCCAGGCTCTTTCTGAAGAGTGGGCGGTGTGACCTGCTCCGGTAGCACTTACAGCATGCTAAGACAGCAGCTTTGGACACGTCTCACAGTCAAGCTGTTCATCTAATCCCAAAGCTACATGTGAGTCCTGTTTTAAAATCCCTCCAAGAAAACAAATTTAACACCAAGAGGTTCTTCAACCACTATCAGCGCCCAAGGGGTGGCACGGATTGTGTTTTATTGTTACGTCGGCAGAAAATAGGAAAATACTTGGAATTTGGAAAGTTATTTGGTTATATTTTTCCGTGTAATTTTAAGAGGTCTTTTCTTTTCAAGGCCAGGTTGGACAGAGCCTTGGGTGACATGGTCTAGTGTGAGGCGTCCCTGCCCGTGGCAGAGGGTTGGACCTAAATCATCTTAAGGTCCTTTCCAACCCAAACCATTCTATTACTCTTTTTTTTTTTCCTCCTGTCAAAAGAAAACAAAAAAAACCCCAAAACACATACACACACACAGAAGTTCAAAGACATGCAGATGAATCCTTTATTATTTTTACAGTCTCTTTTTCTCCACTGGAAGACAACTTCTATAAACAGACTTGTAAGAAGAAAGCCAACTGGTGAGAGGAAGTGTTCCTCAGATCTGACCTGTAGTCAGACGGCAGGTCTGGGTTCCCCCACCACTTGTCTCCTCCTGCCCCGAGCATACAGAGCCACTTCCAAGGCAGACAAGCAGCAATTTTGAAGTAGCACCTCAAGAGGAACGAGGCCAACAAAACCCAGCCCCTAATGATTCTGGCTGCACAGGCTTTATTTTGCTTTCCCTGACCCATCTGCACAGGCTTTGAGCAGTTCCTTTCACTGACTTTAAGGCATACCCTTATTATTCTAGTTTCTCATGCGTCACTTCTTATTTATTCATAAATTAGGTGTTTGCCAGGGAAAATACTTTGATGCCCTTCTGATGGAGCAGGTACAGGAGAGTGAGCTAAAAAAAACACCACCCCAAAACCTTTAAGCAATATTTATGGACGTTTGAAAGTTGAGATTCTTAGGGAAAAAAAAGGCTGCTTTTCTTACATACTTTCCAGGATGAAAGCTTTTGCTAGTTTATCTAATGGTTTACCCGTCTAATAATTACACAGCTTTTATATGTTTTAGCAGGATAAATAGAAATGTATGTTTTCAGTGAATCAGCTAGGAAAACAACTTGAATTTCCATGTTTCTTTCTGCATGTTCATCTCCTGTGGTACCGTGGGTGAGTGCCGAACCTGGGTTTCCTTCTGCAATCTCAGAACTGACCATCTCTTCAGCTGTGCTTGCAATAGCTTCTGCTGTCTGACCCACAACACATCCTTTAGCTCACAGGGAAGAGTTAATACAAAAACTTCATAGCCTAGCTTTAAAAAACCTTAGTTTAGGAGATGCTTGAGTTGCAGGCTGCTGGGGTTCAGGATACTGTGTGGGGAAGCAGCTTTATGCACAAGCCCCATTGCTGTTTTACCAGACATCTACTGTTGGTCCCTTCGGGGACAGGAGCAGATTTTAGTGGACTTGAGTCTGCTGTTTTCTGGTTTTGTGACCCAAGGACACAGCTTTCCCAGGATCAGACCACTATCTTAACCAGCAGCCAGCAAATCCCCTCTAACGAATGGTGTTTTGCCTTCATTGTGTCCTTGTTATGGAAGGACTGTAGGGCTTGTAAAGATTTCCTAGGATGCACTTGGTTCTCTGGGATTTTACATAGACATGATAAAGAACAAGATCATTTCTCTGCTCTTAAGTGAACATGTCATGTGACCATAGTAGTCATGATCCAGGAAAGATGCCTTTCCAGCCTCAGTTACAATGGTAGAGCATCAGCTGTAATGATGATTTGGAATATATGTGTATGTGTGTGTATATATCTATTTGTTGACATTCAAGAACCACTGACTGCTACTGACAGTGAAAAACGTGGCTATCAAACACACACTGAGCTGATGTATTTGAAGTGCAGTAAGAGGAGAAGCTAGCGATGCTTTTTTTCCTTCCAGTTTCTTTCAGTGCCATTCAGCAATGGGACAGATACTGAGAAAATGGCGAACCCCCTCAGGAGTTT
>NW_009939461.1:44128-45985 GCF_000696875.1 Nestor notabilis | reverse complement strand
GCATTCCTGGCTGCTCTTCCTTCAGCTTTCTCTCTTCTTATACTGAGTTTTGGCTTCGTGTTTCTGAATTTATTAAAAGGCTTGTAACTCTTCAGGAGTTTTAAAGAAAAGCTGGCTTCCCAAAAGGTTGTGGGAAGTGCATTCTCTTTTTTGATAGGTCTTCATTAAAAAGCAGCCACCCCTCTCCCTAATCCTACACTTCAATTCAGGTGGGATGGGGGGTCCTGCACTGGATTTTTTATTGGGTTTGTTTTCTTTTTTCTTTCTTTCTTGTTTCTTCTCTTCTTCCTCTGCACCTTTCCTTACAGAGAATCACAGAATGGTTTGGGTTGGAAAGGACCATCTAGTTCCAACCCCTTGTCATGGGTAGGACCTCACACTAGACCATGTCACCCAAGGCTCTGTCCAGCCTGGCCTTGAACACTGCCAGGGATGGAGCATTCACCACTTCTTTGGGCAGCCTGTGCCAGTGCCTCACCACCCTCATTGTAAAGAGCTTCTTCCTTATATCTGTACATATATACATACAGACAACTGCCTTTACGCTACTGCTTCTTTTCTCCTCATGGTTCTGAGGTCTCTTGGTTCTGCTGAGAGCATTGCCTGCAGTACCTGTCCCTCACTGACCCCAGGAAAACATGCCCTCTTCCATATGAGCAAAACCCAAAGACTGTGACTACCTTCTTGCTGCTAATGCGGACTCCTTACATCTGTCTGAACAAATTTTAGGTACTGTGCACATTTCTGGTTTTAATAAGCTCCTTTATTTTCATGCTAGCATAATTAATCTAAACTCACACTCTCAGCAGGCTGTTTTCAAACTGAGGCAACACCCTGTTTACATAGATAAGCAAATTCATAGTCCACAGAGCTCTTCCCAGTCAGAGCAGTGACTAGCGAGGGACTGGGAAGCGCATGTTTCACATACAGAGCAAACGTTGCTTCTTCTGAAGGGGAACCAGATTTATTTTTTCTCCTTCTGAAAAGCTGAAACCTGGAACATCTGCCTCTTGGCCAGCCATTCTTTCCCACAAACACTGGTTCCCAGGTTCAAAACAGCTCAGTTAGGTTACTGCGTGTACGTGCATCTTGATGCCTGCCTGCCCAGGCCCATGTATGGGGCACACAGGGAGCTGTTGAACAAGGCAGACTCCACTATGGACCTGGGACATGTGCCCCAGGCATTTTCTGTGGCTTGGTTGCATGTTTAAGTCATTGTAGTAAGTGGGCTGCTTTTCTTACATCCTCAAAGCGCAACAGTCTTTGGGGGAAAAAAACAAAACCGAACTAAACTTGTGCATGCTCTGGTGTCCCAGGTTAGTATCCGGCAGCGCTCTCAGGGGCTGGAATCCAGCATTCAGGTGCTGAGCTGGGAAAGCATATGGAGATGCTATCTAACTCCTGTGGTCAGAGCTTGAAGATACTTGAAGGAAGGAAAAAAACCCAAGGCAAACATAAATTTTATGTTTGTGTGAGTGTGTGTAAGGATCTCTTCTTTTTTATTTGAATTTGCATTTATCTTTAGACCACATCCTGCTTATTTTGGAGAGATGAGAAGAAAGCAGACTTGCTGCTGTGATCCTCTGCTTATTCTCTAAGTCCTCATGTTTTCTTCTTTTGTTGAGTAATGGATGAAAGTTAAAGGTAAAAAAAGCTTAAAGTTGGGGTCTTTCCCTTCCCCGAGAAGGAAACTGGAGTTATTTCAGGTATACTCCAAGTTTTAGAAAGGTCTGAAAGTTAGCATAAGAAAGAGAATGATATTTCCAGATGAAATTACAGGAATGTGTGCAGAGCATGTTGTAGGCTTGCTTTACTGGGGGTTCAGTCTCTCTACTCAAAGGACAACATATTCCTGCT
>NW_009939461.1:40544-44106 GCF_000696875.1 Nestor notabilis | reverse complement strand
TGTGCAGAAGGTAAATCCCAACTTGTAAGCCTGTGGGTGTTTTATGCTGTTTTCACTCCCAGCTAGCCATAAGAACAGGGCAGCAATTTGTCCCTGCTTGTAAAGCAGAAATGGTAATAGCATCTGGTTTCAAGATAGAGAGGTGAGGTCCTTTCTCTGACTACTGTTGCCCACTGGTATTTCTATTAGATGTAATGTGATCTGCAGGTGGCAAATAAGGCCAAAAACTATGCAACAGAAATAAATTCCTGCTCATTTTAAATATATTTCAACTGGTAATGTATTTTGCGCCTGTCCCTTTCAGCCCACTTGTGCTTGTTCCCCTGAGTTCCCACCTGTGATACTGGCCCTATGAAAAGAGCTTCCTCAGTGCAGTGAATTAGTGACTGACTCCTAAATATTGTCTGTCTTTACTTTCCCATCATCGACTTCCAGTCTGGCATGCTGTGAAAGGAGTTCCAAGACTCTTTCAGCAAACAAGGCTGGCATCTTTATATATTCCCTCTCTTCAGCTTCATTGCACTTGGATGCATCTTCGTTGCTATCATTTCAGTCGGTCCCTTCTCCCCGGTAACAAGTCACAGGACAAGAGATAACGGCCTCAAGTTGCACCAGTGAAGGTTTAGGTTGGAAATTAGGAACAATTTCTTCACCAGAAGTGTGGTCAGGCATTGGAACAGGCTGCCCAGGGCAGTGATGGAGTGACCATCCCTGGCAGTGTTCACAAACTGTGTAGATGAGGCCCCTAGTGACATGGTTTAGTGGTGGCCTTGGCAGTGCTGGGGACTTGATGATCTTAAAGGCCTTTTCCAACCTGGCTGAGTCTATGTTTCTATGATTTGCCATCTTGTAGGTCCCAGTCCAGCAAAGCCCTTTGGATGCAGTTAAAAAACACCTGTAATAGTGTGTGGGACATGCCTACAAACTGTGATGAGGAGGTGGTGAACGAAAAGCCTGTATTAAAAGGTTATCTTCCAGCGTAGGAATGTTCTGAGTTAAGGAAAAAGGAAAGCAAGGGGTTCAGGAGAGCTGAAAGTTTTCATACGATAACTGACACATGTACCTTTTAATCCCTAGAAAGTACCTATTGGTTTTTCCCCTACCAGGGATATTAATTGGTCTTACAATGTGAATCCTTGCTATATACTTTAGAGTCATAGAATGGTTTGGGTTGGAAAGGATGTTAAGATCATCCAGTTCCAAACCCCTGCCATGGGCAGGGATGCCTCATACTAGACAATCTTGCCCAAGACTCTGTCCAGCCTAGCCTTGAGCCCTGACAGGGATCCTAATTAACTGAACTTCTAGTAATTTTTGAGGAAAAAAAATTAAAAAAATAAAAACAAGCATTGAACTTAAACACCTCAGTGCTTCCAAGTTTCTACCTGTGCTGGAAGTATTCAGAAGATGATTTTTGTTACATGTGTCCCCCCATCGAACTGTCCTCCTTCCCATATTTCTAACCAGTGGGTTTAAACTGAAACAGGGGAAGTTCAGGTTAGATCTAAGGAAGAAGTTCTTTACTGTTAGGGTGGGGACGCACTGGCACAGGCCTCATCAAAGAGGTGGTGAATGCTCCATCCCTGGCAGTGTTCAAGGCCAGGTTGGGCAGAGCCTTGGGTGACATGGTCTAGTGTGAGGTGTCCCTACCAGTGGCAGCGGGTTGGAACTAGGTGGTCTTAAGGTCCTTTCCAGCCCAAACCATTCTATAAGAGCACAGGATATGATTTTGGGCTGGGTGAAGCCAGTGCAAATTTCACTTATTTTGGATCTTGCTTATGGGAGAAACAGACTTCCTGGAATGATAGGGCTGCCCACTGAAAATGAAATGGTAATGGCGATAGATCTATACAAATACTCTATTCTTCTCAGGGGTAAAAAGCTATGGTACAACTAAGAAGTTTAGAATAACTTAAGAAAATTCAAGCTGATTCATAGTTTAATGAATGAATACTTAGAGATGATAGGAAATGAATCCCGGATGAGGAAAGAAGGCAAACACTGTTGATGGATGGGAAGGATCAAAGGCCTTAAGCTTTGAGAGACGTCTCAAAAGTGTACCATTAACATAGAAATTTTTTTTTTACATATTCTGGTTGCTCTCTTAGAGTTTGTAAAGCAATTTTGATTGTAGTCTCTATGCTTATCTGTAGTTCCACCTTGATTCGTAGCTGATAATAGATTAATGTTTTGTTAGCAGATTAATTTTATAAGCAGAAGAGCCTTGCAAGGTAGCCCTCTGGTTAATATTGCAAATAATACTGGAACATCTGCCAGCTTTTTTAAATAATCACATCATACAGCACAAGTCAAGGTGCAGTATTCAAGGTTCATTTTAAACTGGCTGTTCTGAAAGACGATGAACCCCTGTTCAAGACATCGGACAGAGCCCTAGTCTTGTGTCTAAGCATACAGTTGCCTTGCTGTGTGTTGGGGACAGTTTTACTGTTTTCATTGCCTCATCTCTGTCCTTACCTGGCTCCTAGGCATATAAACCAGATGTTCAAAGCAGAGGGTGCTGGGGATGGAGAGGACATGGTCCTCTGTATTGCAGGAGACTTCTCTGGCTCCTCTGACATCAACTTTGATGGTACAGAATTACCAAATGAGTAACACGTTTTTTGATGGAATTAAATATGAAATTGGAAAAGGAACCGTATCTCAAGTATAACAAAGGCTTCCCAGATAAACCACTGCACTCTAGAAATCTGCTGCTGCTAAAATGAAGGATGTTTTTTGAACGAGTTCCAGATGGTATTGTTTCCATTTCCCCCACATCCAAAAAGAAGTATTGCTTGATTTCAGCTGAGAAAAAACAAACGTGTACAGCTTACAAATTCTTCTTCTAAGGAAGAAGTTCTTTCCTGTGAGGGTGATGAGGCACTGGAACAGGTTGCCCAAAGAAGTGGTCAATGTTCCATCCCTGGCAGTGTTCAAGGCCAGGCTGAACAGAGCCTTGGGCAACATGGTCTAGTGTCCTTTCCAACCCAAACCGTTCTATGACATGATCTGATCAGTACTAGCAGGCCACATTGCTGCAGGCAGCAATTGCTGGAACATCTCCAGCTTTGCCTACTCTCCATGGAGTCCATGCTTTGCTTCAAAAGTGGGCCACCTGCAAAAGTCTTCTGGTGGCAGGTAAGACTGTGTGTTACCTGTGACTAACGAGAAACATCATCAATGAGCTTTTTCCTGAATAATTTGTTTTCCTTAAAATTCGTCCTGTGCCTGAGCCTGAGAGATGTGTGTGCACTTCTGTTAATGAAGGCCAAATTGAAGAGGCTTGGTGCAGCCGAGCTTGCAGTCTGAGTGAGGCCTGGGACCATGCTGGGCACTGAAGCAGTGTGCGATACTGCAGGCAGGTGCTATTTGGCAGGGGGAAGGATATGGTACACATCTTAGAAGGGAAGTGTCAATAACTAGCAGCAGCATCATGTGCAGTCACTATCTCCTGGTGAAAAGGTGTCCAGTACAAGGGAGTTAATGCCTTTTCTCTATCTTCTAAGAGTGGTTTTCAGTAATGCAGATCACTGCAAATACTGTTAAGACAAATTCTGCCACG
>NW_009939461.1:0-40513 GCF_000696875.1 Nestor notabilis | reverse complement strand
GCAGGAATGGCTGTTGGAAGGGACAAGTGGGCTGGTGAAGGTTTTGCGTGATTCGTCCACAGGACAGTAGATGTCAGCAATGAGGCAGAGATACTGAAACTCTCAGCACTGCCTGAGGTGGGAAGTAAAACGCCTGATTTTCTGCTTTTAAATTGCTGGGATGGGTCAGACAGTGTCTGTTTATGACCAAATTAAGAACAGGAGTGAACACAACATTGTGCCTGCTTTGCCTTTCTACATATTAGGATTTTATAAGTGACTCTCAAATAAGCCTTTTAAAATCATTGTTGTCATATCTAATAAGGAATGTCACTGCTGTATCCAGTAGGTGTGCTTAGTCCTGGTTAATCTGAGTTGAAAAAGTTTCATCTGATGTGTGCTTCAACCTCTTCTTCCTTCCCTTGTGTCAAAACTAGGGTACACTGCAAACTTCATAGACAGCTTAGTGTGTTCATTCCTTCTAGTGGTATAATATAGCTGCAGGTGATAAATCATTTAACCTCTTTGTTAAAAAGAAGGGTGGGTTATATACTTATATATGGTGTTTTATAGCTAGAATGTAACCCATGCAAAACTGCATTTGGACCTTACAGCTGAGCATAAAGGGAAGTTAAGATAAAGCATGCACAGTGCCAGGAAAGCTACTTTTGTTCTATTCATATACGTATGTATGAATGTGTGCACTCTGGTTAAGGAGGTTCTTTTACAGATAGATACAGATACAGGTATAGAGATAGAGATATAGAGATATATTTATTTAAATAACAATACCTATATGTACTGAAGTCTTAGGACATTGGACACTGGCTAAAGAAAAAAACGTTTACGGTTAAATGATGTGGTTCTTGATGCATCACATGTACAAACTGGCTTTTTGTAAAAGCACTGTCACCTCACAGAAAACCTCTAGCTGCATTTATGTATCCCGTGGTACACTGGGATTGTCAAGCACCCCATTTTGCATCAGGTAGATGTCTTCAGAACAGCACATTTCATTTCCACCATGTCTCTCATGGTTAGCTTTGAAAATGTTATTGGACAGAATGTTATTTATTGGACAGGCATGAAGAAGCCCAAGATTTGGCTCATACTGTACTGATTTGAAGAGTCTCATTGGCAGAGAACTTATCATGTCCCCTGAAAACCTTTTCATTGAGTAGCTAAGAAGATCCAGTTTCTGGGTTGAAGTTCAGTTTGAACTTCACCTGCTGGCTCCTGTATTTGTAGTTGCGTGCCAGGTTAAATATAGCTTTAGAATTCAACAAGTTGTAATTACATAGGCTGTCATCAAAACTGTCTTCAGCCACTCTTCAATAATCTAAAAAGAATTTTCTTACAGGTAATTGTACAGGTAATTTAATGGTCATCCCTCATCTTGGTAGTGTTGTTCTGGCTTTTTTGTTTTCTACCCAGCTTCTTCAAAGTGTGTGTTCTTTATGAATAAGGATGATTTGACTATATGTACTCATTTTGTGCCTTCGGCTTTAGATCCCTTGTCAAGCTCTGAATCTAAGTCTTTTCATCACATCTTTCTTCCCTGGATACTTAGGCATTTAGGCAGGTATAAAAATACCAGATTATAGATGGCATATCTACTTGTCAGCTTGAAAGCCTGGCTGAGTAGTTCTGTCAAAAGTGGTTGTTCCTAAAAGTCATCAGTTTGAGTTGTTCCAAAATGCTGCCTTCTTAAAGGACAAGTTGGCTTGGGAAACAGCCTCACTTGGAGCTTTACAAAGCCCTTACTCTTGGTCACACTTACTCTTAGTCACTTGGGAGATTATAATTTGGGGTTTTGCAGGACAGGTTAATGTCTTGTGCAGAGCTATCAAATTATCTTTTAAATATGAAAATCTGTACTTCACTGCAACACACTTTTTTCCTCAGCTGTCTGAGGCTGTCAGGAGATATTAAACTTGGTCCTAAGGACCCTCTGAATCAGATTCTTGTTCACATTACAAAGTAAAAATACTGAACAATTAGTCTTATTTGATGTTCATACTTTAAATCTGGTAGGTATATCAGAGGCTCTCGTATTTGATCTACATGGTTTGTCTGAGTATTTTTGCCATTGTATTGAATTGCCCTATCAAGGGAGTATTATTTATGTGATATAATCCTCATTCAGTTCCAGTTTATTAAATGAATGTGTCAGGCAGTCAGTTCTTAAGTGATCTGGAATCTGGACTGTAATTGAATCCATTCCCTCTCAGCTAATTTATGTAATCTGCTGAGAAACAAGTGTAATACAATATGTTCAAAGAAAATGGAGAAAGTTCACTCTATGGAACCATACCAGAAAAGTTCTCTGAAGGAAGAACTGCAGCAGAAGGGGAAGTTGGGCTCACTTCTGTATGATCAGCCTAGTGAAAGAGGATGGAGTTAATGTCTTGCAGTAGAGTTGTACTGTTTCAATTTCGTGTGAGCTCCTGCCCTGTGTTTTCATTAGCTTTCTGTGGCAGTGTGCTAGACGTAGTGGTTTTGATACTGTACACTGTAGCCTTCCATCCTCACACTTGGCTTGTTGTTGCTGTGGTTTCATTTCATCTTACTAGTTGTGCACATTCTTCTCTAAAACAGAGGCAGGGAAGGAGCCATTTGCTGTAGAACAGGGGTCCTGGATTTTCCCCTGAACTAAGGGGCTGAAATCACTGGTTTGGAAGCAGTAAAACTCCCATGGTTTTGGCCTTGGCATGCATCAGTCTGAACATGGGAGGTCCAACATTCAGGGTTTGTGGTGGTGCACCTCGTCTGCAACAGAAGGGCATCATGACACATGGCATGGGTGTTTTCAGACATGGCATGTTGTTAATTGGCCAGAACCATCCCATCAGGTTCTGCCCTTCTTCTCTTGTAGTTCAGCTGTGGTCTGTTCTGGCTGCAAGTGGGCGCAGCACTTGGCAGTCATTTAGTATCTGGGGTTGGAATTCCCTCCCATTTTATTGTCTGGTATATTCTGAGATACCATCTGTTAATCTGTAAAGACCTGTAGGCCAAATCGTGGCCAGCAATATGTTCCCAAGTGTGGAGCATGAGGCAACTTCTCTCTTCCCTGCTGTATCCCACAGACTTGCAAGCAGTTTACAGAGGGGCCCTGCTCCTACCATGCTTTCCCAGGCAAGAGCTGAGAGGACTACAAGTCCAAACTTCATTTCACGACAAAAGTAGGAACATCCTGAGTTTCCAAAATGTATAATCTCCAACCTTGGAAAGGATTAGGCAGACTCCACCCCCTCATTTGCTGCTAGTAATACTACAGTGTAAAAGAATCCAGGGTTGAGAAAAAATACCATAGAATCAAAGAATGGTTCAGATTGGAAAGGACCTTAAGATGATCTAGTTCCAACCCCCTGCCATGGGCAGGGACACCTCACACTCGACCATATTGCCCAAGGCTCTGTCCAACCTGGCCTTGAACACTGCCAGGGATGGAGCATTCACCACTCCTTTGGGCAGCCTGTTCCAGTGCCTCACCACCCTCACAGTAAAGAACTTCTCAACACCCCAATTTCATAAGGACTTTGTCGTGGCTGATAGAGTAGGTTGCATTGGATCTCTTTGAAGAGAGATTCTGGTTTCAAGCAGTTTGACAAGGGCAATACTAAAGTGTCTAGGTCTTTGGTTGCAACAACGTTCTGTGTTTGTTGACCAATACCCAAATAATACCAAGCCAGTTGCTGTTGAGACTTCGGCATAGTGGGAGGTGAAGGATGTGAAACCAGAAAACCTGGGTGACAAGATGCTAGTGAAGGCTGGTGTTGCTCCAGGCATGTTGGCTGGAGTCCTTCTCTGGCCATACTGGGGGGAATTGTCCTTGCTGTTTATCTGTGACTCCAGAGTCCTTCCTTGTATAATGGTATTCATAGAATCATAGAACAATTTGGGTTGGAAAGGACCTTAAGATCATCTAGTTCAAACCCCCTGCCGTGGGGGTCGCCGTTCATCATATATGAGCCTTAGTGTCCTACTCACAGACAGGAGGGCCCGAGTTTGGAAGATTTTCAGTACCTCTGATACCGTTGCTTTTGGTAGTATTTGTGGTTTAGTCACCTGTTAGGTTCCTACTTACGCACATTGCTCTCTCATGTTGGGCACCTAGGATTTCTTGTCATAGTCTTCAAATCTTTTGGAGATGAAGTGAAGCCATGTGGTGACAGGAGGAGCAGCTCAGTAGAATCCAGGGGATTGTTCTTCACCACCACTTAGGTAGGCAGGGCAATGGAGAGCAAGGGCAGGTAGAGAGAAGAGTACATTCAGACTTGATGTTTGCACGTGTGAGGAGAAAATTCCATTGCTGCCAACTCAGTGTTTCATTTGGAGATGTATGATTCCACATCTGGCTTGTATTTAAATACAGCAAATATTTCTTTTCATTTTTAATTTCTCTCTTTTTTTTTGTTTCCAATTCAGACTTCAATCTTGTAAGAAAGATAAAGTCTCTTAAAAGATTGGCTTTTGACAGCTTTCAGCAAACAAACTGCATGCATTTGAAATAGGGAAATGGAAACTACAAAGCGCTAAAATCTTAGGAGAGAAAAAATTATAACGTAAGGAAAAGGCTATTTTGTGCTCCTTGTCAGTGCAGTCAGACTATCACTGAGAACAGTAGGAAAAAACTCAGAAAATAGAAATTGGCCGGATGCTTGTCTGAAATGTGATTTGGGTTAAAGCTTCTGTGTGCAGTCTGAGAACCAGAAATGATTCACGGCTGTTTACGTCTGAAGACAGTGTTATGATGCACAGACAGATGCATTCGGCAGCGGGACCTAAATGCAGCAGCTCTTTTTCCTCTTGCTGATTGCCTGAAAATAAAGGGAACAGTTTTGCAGTGCTTCCCTGTGCATTCACTCATTCCAGGGGAGCTCTACAGGCCATGAGATCAAGTCCTATATATCCTGCTTCACCAGATAGCCGCGTATTTTCCTACCAGCCTCAGTTCTCTCTTAGTGTGTACCAGAAATGATACTGAATTAATCTGTGCAGTGCTCACAGTAGATGTGTGCTGGTGCTGTCAGACTGGTTTTTATCAAGCTCTTCTGAATCATCCTGTTGTTTGTGTTAGAGCTGTCAGTCCACATGCTGCAAATCCAGCAATGTCTCGTGCATGGAGGATGTGCTAACACTCTAAAGCTGCAGTGTTAAAGGCCCCTTTAATGGCTTCCTGGTATGGCTGCAGTGTCATTAATAATACTAGAAACGAGAACAGCTAATGGGTGAGGTCCCAAAAAAGGGACCTACTTAGGCATTCCCTTCACTACTTCTGTATTCAGAGAAACACTTAAAGCATATGTTTACATGCTTTTCCAGGCCAGGGAACTGAATAAGGACCCTAGATTGGGGCATTAATTGCAGAATGTATTTGCACACAAAATGGTAAGAAGAGTGTAAGTTAAAACATAGTGCACCATGAAGGAATGAATGTGTGAAGCGTGGAGGGAGAGGTTTCAAGGCAGCACAGAGCCAAGCGCAGCATGTCCCGTGCAGGGCACTGTGCACCCTCAACCCATCTGCTCTGACTCAGCGTCGTGGTGTCCAGCCTGGGTGATGTTCGTCAGTAATGGACATCAGAGGGAGATTTGTACTGAACCTGTAGTGTTCCTGTAGCTCTAGCTTTGTACTGAAGCTTTGTACTGAAACTGTAGTGCCCCATAGCTTTGTGAGCACTTTTGATTTGTTGTTTGGACAAACATCAGCCAGAGCACCGTGTGCTGATCCTGCAGCAGCTTGTGATTCCTGCCACACACACAGGTGCCTAAGAAACCACTTTTTCCTTCCAGTTAGACTAGGAAATAGCTGTGGCTGCAGTCAGTATGTACACATTTTTTAATGGATGATTGTATGGAATAAGTAGGACTTTCTTAAGTTGCCAGCTACAACTTAGTGAAAATGATGGCAAAATTCTCCTTGCTGTGCTGGTAAGTAATGCCATTTCTGTGCCATTACTGTTGAACTGTGCTGGATAGAGCTGAGCTGTGTGTTTGGCACAGACAAAGTTTAACTGGAGAATTGCCACGTCTTGCCATAAGCAAATTTTCTGTCTAATGCTGAGCAGGGTGAAGCCCCAGCCCTTGTGATTGACAGCCCGGACTTGCATCTGTCCTGAGGGACCAAGGTTTGTTTCATTATGATTATTAACTTGCAGGAAGGAGAATTAATACTGAGGGAGGGATCTGTTTTAACTCCTTAGGATAACTTTCCCTAAAACTTCCAAAACTATTGTTTGGAAAAGACGTAGTGTCTTAAAAATGTTTGGGGAGGGGGGAAAGGAGCAGGGAAAGACAGAGAACAACCCCTAATGAGCTCAGGATAACTCAGTGCTTACTGGCTTTTGTGGCTGCATTTTTCAAGCTCTCCTGTCTGAGCTATGGCAATAATTAAAGATCCAGTGAAGGATGGATGTGCAACTGCATTTCCCACATCCTTGGTGAGGTCTGAGCAATCAGGGTCTTGAAATAAACATTTGGTTGAAAAATTCCTCAGTACCCTGAACCGAATGTGCTTATCTCCTGTGCTGCTGCAGCAGAGGTCTGCAAGTAATTTGATGGTGTACAAGAAAAGTATTTCCAGTTAAAAGTTCTTGGTTGGTATCACCATGTTTTCCCTTATTTTCAGATTACTGTGATGCCTGCATGATGCTGTATCACTTCTTCATGCCACTGTATCTCAGTACTTAGAAGCTTTAAATCTGCATCTCTTGAGGGGAATTAAGAAGGTAACGAAAGCTAACTCCTGGCCTCTAGCAGAGATCTCTGCCTGGATAAATAGTATCTTGCTCTGTGCTTCTCTTGATTGCTTAAAAAAAAGGAGGGGACACACACACAATCTTTTTTGTTTGCTTGCACTGCAGAGTTCATATTTATGTTTGTGAAAATCTTTAGATGATACACAATAGTGATTTTAATATCAAAATATCCTGAGGGCACCCATGCCCATGGAGAGCAGATGAAAGTCTGGCTGGGGAGTCAGTAAGCCTTCAGGAGGAAGCCTGAGGGCTGTGTTTCATCCTCATCTACTTACTTAAAGACAGGGCAGCTTGCTTCATGCCAACAGAGGATATGCCAAGCAGGAGTAAAGTACTGAGAATGTTAAAAAGTTCATCATGTTCTTTTGTCCTTTTTTTCCCCTTGCCATCAACCTACATATCCCTTCCTCAACAAATATATCCCTTCTCTTCCTCCATGAAATAACCATTTATGACTTTGTTTTCCTCATCTTTAGTTTTGCTTTAAATCTTTTCCTGGTTTTCTTGGTATCTGGCTTTCCTTCACTCCCCCTGCCTCCTTTTCCCTTCTCACTCACAGAGAGCTCAGAAAGTTGGCCATTCCTCTGGGAAGCCTTGTCACAATTCTTTGTGTTTTTCATGGAAACAAGGATCTCTCACAGTGACAGCCCCGATGCCAGTCTGTGCTGTGACAGTGGCACAGGGACAGAGGGTGACCCAGCTCTTGCCTGCGGGTGTCCCAGTGCTCCTGGTCGAGTTGCTGCAGCCATTCAGCACAACTCCCAGAGCTTTTCATTCTCCCTTTTATTCCGGGCTGAGTGGCAGGGAGTTCCCATGTTCCTCCAGCTGAGCCCAGCGGGGCTTGTTCAGGGCAATCTGAGTCTCTCAGCCCCGCTAAGTTCTTCTGGTGCTTTTCCAGGGGCTGAAGTATGAGCCCAATTTAAGGGAATAATGTAATTCACTGCAACAGTAAAGACCATACATCTGCAGGTGATGACAGCTTAACTGCAGGTACTCTGTGGGTCCCACAGGCTATTTTTATTACATCTCCGAAAATTACCACAAGCTGGGAAAGTGGCTTAATTCTTTTCACTGATAGGGCATTTTGGGAGGGTATGATTTTCCTCTGCTATAGGCTATCCTCCCTCCTGCTGGCCCCCTTTCTTGAGTAATGCCTGGAGACTATGGATTTAGAATGACATTCCAGGCTGATCTAGTAACAAGGTTTGGATGTGGAAGCTGCTGCGTGTCGAGCCAAGCTGGAGTCCTGGCTGTGCCAGAAATGCATTGTTTAAGCACTTTGTCTGGGCAGTGCACCTGCACCTATGCATTGGAGCTGCCACTGAGCAAAACCTTCCTCCGCTCCTGCTTCTCATTATGGCCCAGGGCAAATGTTCTCTGCAGTGCCACGGTATCTCGTATACCCTGAGGTTTGTGGGATACTGATACCATGCTCTCTGAGATGTTCAGAAGCTCAGGGAAACAGTTGGGAATAGGGATTTATGGTCTTCTGTGCACAGGCAGATTGCACATGTAACCACTGAAAATATTTCCTGAAAAACAGCAGGAGAAGGGGTGGGAGAAGAATGGGGTAGCATTTAAGGTGGTGTCCTCGGTTCAGCTGTAGCAGTCATTCTCACCTTTTTTAGTAGCTGGTGCAGTGCTGTGTTTTCAGCTTTAGTCTGAGATCAGTGCTGATAACACCCATGTTTTTAGTTGTTGCTAAGTAATGCTTACCCTGATCAAGGACTTTTCAGTCTCATGCTCTGCCAGTGAGGAGGGGCACAAGAAGTTGTGAGGAAGCAGAGACAGGACACCTGACCCAAACTGGCCAAAGGGCTATTCCATACCACAGCACGTCATGGCCAGTATATAAACAGGGGGAGTTACCCAGAAGGCCCAGATTGCTGCTCGGGTCGGGCTGGGTATCGGTCGGCGGGTGGTGAGCAGTTGTATTGTGCATCGCTTGTATTTATTGTTTTCTTTTCCTTTTCCCCCTTTAATTTTATATTCTCTTCCCTTGTTGTTTCCCTTATTATTATTGGTGGTAGCAGCAGTGGTTTGTATTATACCTTAGTTACTGGACTGCTCTTATCTCAACCTGCGGGAGTTACATTCTTTCAATTCTCCTCCCCATCCCTACAGGAGCAGGGAGGGAAAAGGGGCGAAGTGAGGGAGCGGCTGCGTGGTTCTGAGTTACCAGCTGGGCTTAAACCACAACAGGTGGGAAAGGAAAGATAATTCTTCTGTCCTTAGTAGAATCATAGAGTCATAGAAATCATAGGTTGGAGAATCATAGAATCATAGGTTGGAAAGAACATTAATATGATGCAGTTCCAACCCCCCTGCCATGGGCAGGGACACTTGACACTAGACCATGTCACCCAAGGCTCTGTCCAACCTGGCCTTGAACACTGCGGGGAGGTGGAGCATTCACCTCTTCTCTGGGCAACCTGTGCCAGTGCCTCACCACCCTCACAGTAAAGAACTTCTTCCTTAGATCTAACCTGAACTTCCCCTGTTTCAGTTTAAACGCATCACCCCTTGTCCTCTTGCTACAATCCCTGATGAAGAGTTCCTTTCTGTCATCCTTTAGATACTGGTAGGCCCCCTTCAGATACTGGAATGCTGCTCTGAGGTCTCCACGCAGCTTCTCTTCTCCAGGCTGAACAGCTCCAATTTTCTCAGCCTGTCTAATGGTACTGTTTAAAGCCCTTGCTACAGTTAGCAAGGAGAGATGCTTTCTTTTTTTGGAACGCAACATTCAACTTATTTGTCATATCATATAATCCCACATATATTGTAAAATGTTACAAGATATAATCCCAACCATTTCAGCCAGAAACTGATGCAGAAGTCAGAATTTTCACAACATTTTTAATGAAAAACCTACAACTTATTAATCAGACCTGTCACATCTTGTAAAATAAACAAGGAAATAGGAACTGTTCTTTGCCATGGAAGCCCCTTCCCTACTCTGCAGGGCTGAGGAACAGCCCATGGCTTCCAAGTGTGATGGTGGCTGGGGCATGGGGAGAGCTTGGGGCTGTTACGGGCTGTGGTTTGCCAGGGTGTCTGCAGGTTTGCCAGAGCATGTTTGCATGTGTTTAATAGATGGGTGTTGATAGGCTTCCTGATGGAATTCTACCATAATTTTCCACTATGCTTATGTTTCCACACTGATACCTGCCTGCAGACACCTTTTTATGTCTGTGTTTCTTGCAAAATGACAACTTTACATAAAATACTGAAGTATAACACAAATTATGTTGTATTCCGTACTTTGGGAATTCTGTCTTGAGGACCACCGGTGACAGATTTTAAAGCAATTGTGTCGGAGGCAGAAGTTGTGGTAACATATAGCTCTAGTTGGATGTGTAGGAACTGGTAAGTTTTCTCAACTTATGGTTGAGAATATCTTTTTTTAGTGTTGGACATGGCAGTATTCTGTTCTATATACAACACATATATCATATTTCCAGTATTCTAAAGCATTCAACTGCATTAAGCAGATGTGGAAAAAACAATGATTACATCAGTTATAAATCATAATATTTGAGAATCCAGCACAAAACATTAGGGAGGGGAACAACTTATCTATGCTTTTTAAGTTTCAAACTGCTAGAAAGTGATTAGTCTGCTGTAAGTGAAATGTTCCCATCGTTAAACATTGTGCTATTCCAGTATTTTGGGAAGCAATTAATCTTTCTTTTTTTCTTGTGTACACCCCACATACATTGTCTTCAAAGACAGATGTTTCTTGAAAGCCTTTTCTGTAATTGTTCTGCTGCGTTCTGGTCTCTCTGTTATGCATCGTGGTTTGTAGCATTGCTGTCAGTGCTGCCTGACAGGCGGGTGTTCCCCATCCTTGTGGTGTTTTTGCTTTTCCCCCTGATGCTTGCTCCATTGTTGCAATTTCTTGCAGTTTTACAACTGTTGTTACCCATGCATTAGTTAAAATCAGAATAATCTTATGGATATGTTCTTTTGCAAAGGATGTCAAAGACTTTGCTCTTTCTATTTTTATGCTGTGAAACATTACACGTACTGACATGGGATTTGTTCTTACATTGCTCCTAAATGAGAGAGAACTTCCAAGGATTTGCAAATGAGCATTCTGAATAGCCTTGTTTCAAAAAGCAGCAGCAGTTTTGGCTGAAAGGGAGTTTTTGCATTCACCTCTCTGCAATAGGATTTTATTCATGTGTAATGTGCAGGTACGTAACAGGCACGTGAGGCTGCTCTCACTGGAGCTTTGTCCTGGACCTGCCTGAGATCAAGGCTATTCAATTTGTTCTTTCTCTTAGAATCACATTCTTTTTCAGACATCAGAGCATCTTGGTCTTGGAGGATGCACAGGAGAAGGGATCCACTGTAGTTATCTGAATAGTGCAAAATCCCCCTGGTCCCGTAAAGTAGGACTGAAGTAGTTTTCTTCAACCATGGAAAATGATAAATGTGTTCAAAACCACAGGTGTTTTCTAGCATCAAACTGATGAAGACACTCAACCAGTTTCCAGGAAGCCTTCATCTGTACTTCAGGCTTTACAGGACATTTACTTCTCCTTATTAGTGTGCTTATGTTTTCCCTAGTAATTATTTTGTATTTCTTTTTCTTGCTATGGTTCAGACAAGTTCAAACTGTTGGCTTGATACTCTCCACTTAAAATGCTTTCATTTGGAACTAATGCTAAAAATGATCTTTTGACCTTGAAAATCGTCTCTGTGTTAGTGAAGAGATGATTAAAAAACCCCAAAAACATTATTTTGGGGTGGGGAGTGGGGGGGGCGGGGTGTGTTTCAGCCTCTGTTTTTTCATCATTGCACTTGCATCTGTGTTTTGTCAGGTCTGTTTTCCCAACAGCACTGATGTTTTTTGACACCCCGCAATGTCTCAGCCAGATGCCACAGACCCAGTTTGGTCATAGCACAGATAAAATTCTGCCATACCCACTGGTTGAGTTGCTTTGGCTGTTTCCTGAGCATTCGCTGCCATCTGTACCGATTGCTTCTTAAGTTGTAGCTTGCTGAGGGGATTGTTTCAGTTTAAGGTTATTTGTAGTAAGCAGTTAATAGCCTCTTCATGTCTGTATATTGAAGACAAACAGGGAGAGTGGTATTCTTATAAACTGTGTTACTGACTTTCAGTGTACTGTGTAGTCCTGTTGTATTCAATGTGTCCTGTGTAGTTTGAGGAACTAGAGCCCCCATACATTTATCCCACCAGATTTCAAAGGGGTTCTGGTTATTAACTGTTTCTCATTTTAATGTGCAAGTAGATGACAGAGTTTGACTCTCTAGTTACACCTATGTGTCTCATGTGCATAAGCTTTGCAGATTACAAGCTATGAATCTGTAGTAGAGAAGAGATAAAGAATGTGAATAATCTGTATGCCATTTGCTTCATTAATGTCACAGCTCTGCCACCTTGTTTGGATTGAAATAGAAAAGTTGCCTGCCTGATGCCCTGTCATCTCTCAGATCTGTTGCTAAATGTACATTTAAATTAGGTATGTCAGTCTCCCAGATTGATAGTATGTGATTTGACAGCATTACAAACCAAATCTGTCTGCAATAGTTATGTCGATTTGAGCCATCCAAGCTATATGTTGCTGTGTGTCACACCAAGAGTTGAAATGAGTGTGGTAATTGGTTAGATCAAGTTTGTAGCAGTAGAGAATAGGCACTGCCTTTTCCTATCACAAGCATTCAGCCCTAAGAAACTAACGGATTATACAAAGGCCAGTGTTTGCAAGATGTGGTGCCTGAACTTAAACCTGATGGGTTTTAAGTAAGTTACTTTTGAAGACTTTCGTTTTACACTACTAGCTTTTAGTAATTCTCCACAGCCTTAGCAGTCTCCTGGGTGCTCTGGTCCCACCAAATCCTAGGAAAACACTTTTTTTTTCTCAACTAGTATTGGCAAGCTGAAAACTGCAGAGGCCATTTTGCAGGAGATTTTACATCCTGAACCCAGAGTTTGTAATCCAGAGGTTTTCTGGGGATGTGTTTTACAACAGTCCTTCGGATCTAACAAGCTTAGGAGTGACTCTGCCAAAGAACTTTTTCCTCAAGACAGGGTAGTCCTTTCCTAGATACCTGGCATTTTTGTCACTCAGGACAGTTAAGTTGCTTGAGATGGGAACTCCTTATGCATCCTCACCTTTCCTGCTCGTGTGTATTTAAGGGCTGAGGTCACTGTGATATAGATAAAATCCTGAGCATATCGCAGAAATGGGGGATTAGAGGGAGGCAGGAGGGAGTTGTAGAGCAATGTTTTGAATATGTGCCTGTCCTGGGTTCAGCTGTAGCAGTTATTTTTCTCCTTCTTAGTAGCTGGTGCAGTGCTGTGGTTTCAGCTTTAGTCTGAGAACAATGCTGATAATGCCAATTTTTTTAGTTGTTGCTCAGTAATGCTTACTCCGATGAAGGACTTTCTCAGTCTCATGCTCTGCCAGGGAGGAGGGGAAGCCGGGAGGAAGCAGAGACAGGACACCTGACCCAAACTGGCCAAAGGGGTATTCCATACCACAGCACATCATGCCCAGTATAGAAACTGGGGGGAGTCACCCAGAAGGCCCAGATCGCTGCTCGGGTCAGGCTGAGTATAGGTCGGTGGGTGGTGAGCGGTTGTGTCCTCTCCTCTTGTTATTTCCATTATTATCATTATTATTATTGGTGGCAGCAGCAGTGGTTTGTATTATACCTTAGTTACTGGACTGTTCTTATCTCAACCTGTGGGAGTTACATTCCTCCTATTCTCCCCCCCATCCCCCTGGGAGCTGGGGGGGTGGGGGAGGAGAAGAGGGAGGGTGAGTGAACAGCTGGGTGGTTCTGAGTTACTGGCTGGGCTTAAACCATGACAGTGCCTAAATATTTAAGATGTGACTTCTAAATGTTTGTATAGCTGGCAAACTTGGAGAATGTAAGACTTACTAATGCAGCTTACTGAAAAAAACAAGGCACGCCAGTGCCTCTAGGCTAAGGTGTACCTTTTTCCATTTCCAGTGGGAAAGATGCATCTAAATGTCCCCAGGTTGCTTGGAAATTGCAGCCTTATTCATTTAGCAGATTGGTTATTCTGAGGATTCCCTCAGTGCCTCAGCCATTAGGATCTCAAAGGATTTGCATTAGTTGGGGTTTGGGAAGAAGGAAAGAAACCTTTCCAAACCTTGAAGGTTGTCTGTCTCCCGTGGCTTTACCTCACACCACTAAAGTGAAATAATGGAGAAGTGTTCATTTTTCATAGAAGTATTATTTTTCATCAGTTCAGCTGATAGAACATTCTAGCACATGGCTGTATAGATTAATCCTTTCTGGACTCCAATCGTTGCCTTAAGAGATTACAGTTGGAAGGAAAGAAGACCCTTTGAAAGAAATCACAGGAAGAAGGACAGAGAGATCCATGCATACATTAAGCATGCTTTGAATACATGCCTTAACAATCCATCGTTTCATCTCAGATCCTTAATCAAACTTTGATCAAGAGGCTAATTTATTCATAGATGTTAACCCCGCTTCCTTCAGAAGGGAACATGTTGGAGAAGCTGGCCCAGCCCCACAAACACACACATCCAAGTGGATATGCAACAATAGTTTGACATTTCCTTTGCTAGTTTGCCTACTTGTATAGTTGCCTTGTAGTTCCTCCAGGTCTTCCTGCTCATCATGTCTTTCTGTGACTCCAATCCAACAAAGCACCTAAGCATTGTTTTCGGTGCTAGTTCAGCACATCTGAAGCTCATGTTTTTAAAAGTGTTAAAGGTTTAGGCATGTGCCCAGGGGGATTTTGAAAGCTCCTTGCAATGCACCCCGCCTACTACAAGAAAACGTCAGGCTTTGGAAATGTGTCTTGGCACTTACCTGCCTCTTCGGCACCTGAAGCAATCAGGGGTGCAGTTGTTCCTCATCATCTGGCTTTTTGTTAATGTAAGAGGAAAGCTAGTAAGTGAACCTGTGTGACAACCAGACAAATGCTCTGCTGGGGTGCCTTTCTTCATTTCTCAGTTGGCCTTTGCTAGGAGTTCCCCTCAGATAATTCCAGGCACTGGAACAGGTTGCCCAAAGAAGTGGTGAATGCTCCATCCTTGGCAGTGTTCAGGGCTAGGTTGGACAGAGCGTTGGGTGACATGGTCTAGTGTGAGGTGTCCCTGCTCATGGCAGGAGGGTTGGAACTAGATGATCTTAAGGTCCTTTCCAACCCAAACCATTCTATGCTTCTATAATCAGTTATGAAATCTTTCCCTAAGATTCATTGATCTCTTCTCCCGTCTCACTGCTGATCGTTATATACTCCTTTGTCTGCTGTGGTGAGGAACTGGTTTCATTAAATCCGTAGTGAATGAACGTGAGGTCCCCTGTTCAGAACCTTAGCTGGCCACACCATTTGGTGTAGAGCAGGGACAGAGGGACACTGCATGGATGTCGTGGTTTAAGCCCAGCCAGTAACTCAGAACCATGCAGCTGCTCGGTCACTCCCTGCTCTTCTTCCTCTTCCCGCTCCCAGAGGGATGGGGAGGAGAATCAGAAGAGTGTAACTCCCACGGATTGAGATAAGAGCAGTCCAGTAGCTAAGGTGCAATACAAAACTACTACTGCTACCACCAATAATAATAATGATAAGGAAAATAACAAGGGGAGAGGACACAACCACTCATAACCCATCGACCGAGACCTGGCCTGACCCGAGCAGCGATCTGGGCCTTCTGGGTAACTCTCTGGGCATGACATGCTGTGGTATGGAATACCCCTTTGGCCAGTTTGGGTCAGGTGTCCTGTCTCTGCTTCCTCCCGGCTTCCCCTCCTCCCTGGCAGAGCATGAGACTGAGAAAGTCCTTGGTCAGAGTAAATATTACTGAGCAACAACTAAAAACATGGGTGTTATCAGCGTTGTTCCCAGGCTGAAAGTCAAAACCACAGCACTGCACCAGCTACTAAGAAGGAGAAAAAATGACTGTTGTAGATGAACCCAGGACAATGCATATTCTTGTAAATGCTTTGGTTGGTTGGGTTTGCTTTGTTTCAACACTCAAGGCCTAGCTAGGAGGGAAACTTTAATGACTGAGACTTTCAGTTTTATAGGGTGGTGTTTTTTCGGGGCTTCCATCTGAAGACATTTTTAAAAGGCACATTAGGGAAAAAAAATCATTTCCTTGCTTGGCGGACTGCTCGTGCAATCACCAGATACCCGTGCACAGAAGAATAGGACTCTGGGTTTGTAAATTGATCTATGAGATATAAGCAACTTCCAACAGTTCTTCAGTGATTATTAATTGCACAATATGTATAAGCTGTTCATCCTGTTGTTCCTTCAACAATTATATGCCTCTCTTTTGTCTTCTTTGTTGTAGCTTCAAGGTAAAACCTTTTCTTCTCATTGGCCATAAATCCTGATGCGTTGGGTCATTTTATTCTTTAATGATGGAGAAAACTGATAAGATAATCCATTCTGAGTGATTACTGCACAACTTGTGGAGCCTGATAGTTTCATAATTTCTTGGGATCAGGCCTATAACCCTGAGGACTTTATTTTTTTTTTCTCCTTTTATTGCTTCCATTTCTTCTCTTTTTCTTATTAATCTTAGCCATTATCCTGAAATGCAAAAGAGGTACCCGACCAAAGTTCAAACAGTGCTGGGCGTACCGAGCAGAGGTCTGGCTTTTCGTTAATGGAAGAGGAAAACTAGTATGTGAATCTATGTGATAACCAGACAAATGCTCTACTGTGGTGCCTTTCTTCATTTCTTGGTTGGCCTTTGCTAGGAATTCCCCCCAGATAATTCCAGGCACTGGAACAGGCTGCCCAAAGAAGTGGTGAATGCTCCATCCCTGGCAGTGTTCAAGGCCAAGTTGGACAGAGCCTTGGGCAACATGGTCTAGTGTGAGGTGTCCCTGCCCATGGCAGGGGGTTGGAACTAGATGATCTTAAGGTCCTTTCCAGCACAAACCAGACTGTGATTCTGTGATTCTATACCTATTTTCATAGAAGCACACAGCAGTACATAGCAGGGGTGAATCAGTTTTATAAACTCCAGTGCATGGTGTGGGCAGCAGCAGTCCAGTGTCTGGAGATCTGGTATAAATTTAGGCAACAGCAGTTATAATAGAAAGTTCTGCCAGAATTTGAGGAAACCACAGTTCCCAAATTCTGAAAGCACCTGAATTACACAGGCCATTGTAGACAGGCAGTGACATAGTCTCTCAATAATGGTATGTTGCAGAAGGATTTGTAGGGTTTTTTTTCCTACCACATACAATTGGTGTCATAGATTATTTTTCCCCCAAGGTTACATCTCCTGGAGGCACACACCGGATGTCCCCGTCCTTCCACATTACCCTCTGAGTACAACCAGGTCCTTGTGTGAAGGAAGCCTTTCCCATGGGAAGAGCAGTCCACATCACTTCTCTATGTGCACTACGGGGACCTTCTCTCCTCCCGCAGTTTGTAGGAGTTTCATTTGGCAGGACCAAGACAGTGAGATCCTCTGGTATCCCAGCACTTCCATGCCCCATTGCCCAATGCTCTCAACAGAGTCTTTAATACTCCATTCATGAATCCTGTTGTCTTACTCAGTTCTTTCTGGGGGACCTCCCTTTGGAGCAGGGAAGAGGGGTCCTTCCCTGAGGGGAGGGAGCAGCAGAAACAACCTGTGATGAACTGACCACAGTCCCCATTCCCCAAAGAAGGAAGAATCCTAAGCTTTGCAAATGAAAAGGGAAACTTAATGTAGCAGTAAAAGGTTTGGTGATTTTAATGACACCCTTCTGAAGCAGCAAACTTCAGGCACGCGCTTAGATTATGAGGACTGAAACGTGTGATTGAAGTCCTTCAGCTTTGATGGAAGGCAAGGTGCAATGGCTTGTGACATAACAGGATGGTGAGACAGGAGAGTGGGCAGTTGGTGAGATAGCACAGAGATGCTTAGAGTGATCATCTGGATCCTACTGCTGCCTGCAGAATAGCCATGTGGGGGTGTGTATGGAGATAGAGTAGATATATCATGTGTGCTCATTGTGTTACATGTATTTGAAGTCATCTTTGAATCATAGATAATTCATGACAATTATCTGGTGAGTAAGCTCTGTGGAAAAAAGTTGTTCAACAGCTCTCTGTGCATGTGTGTGAAACAGAGGAAGACAATCTAAGCATTTTAGATGCTGGTAAACAGGACAATATGAACTACATAGCAGCTTTTCATGAGGACAGGCAGGAGAGGTATGCAATGGCAATACCCAAGAACACAGAACTCAGCTTTTCAATATAAAAATGACTATTTTATATGAAGATTAGAGATTCTTATTTTTCTGTTAAGAAAAAGGCTGAAAAAAAGACTCACAGGATGATAAGCATCTTTTGGCTGTGGTAACTCCAGAGCTCTCTTATGTAACAGAATTGCTTTCCAAGTCCTTTTTGTGTTGCTGCTGTTCTGACTGAGAAGTATGCCAAGCCATGAGAATCTACAAATGCACCATTTAGTTCATGCTCTGCTAAGAGCTGCATACTGTAGGAAAGCTTTAGACATCCAGCATCCTTGGGGCATTTCCAGCCTGCATCATAGGACTGAAGTTTGGGTTATGCTCTTGTCCAGTTTAGATGTACATTTCCGAGGCACTGTGGGTTAACAGTTCATTGAAGCTCATTGCTAGCGTACCACTCCATCAACCACCTTGCATTTATCTTCACCTCCTTTCAATTTGTTGCCCTTCATGGTATAGAATCATACAATCATAGAACGGTTTGGGTTGAAAAGGACCTTAAGATCATCTAGTTCCAAACCCCTGCCATGAGCAGGATGCCTCACACTATACCATGTCACCCAAGGCTCTGTCCAACCTGGCCTTGAACACTGCCAGGGATGGAGCATTTACTGCTTCTTTGGTCATCCTGTTCCAGTGCCTCACCACCCTCACAGTGATCAGAAAGTCACAAGACCTGACTTAGAGGCATGTGGTTTTTTAAAGAAAAAGACAAAGGAAGGGAAAAGGAAAAAAATATTTGTTTTTAAAGCCATGCAAAAAGGGGGGAGTCAACAGCTCAGAGAGATATTTCAAACTCTTGCTATTCTTAAGCTTCATAGCCGTGGAATAGTTGTAGTCCCAATGCCTAGTAGTGATGTGTTAGTTCTTGTCCTCTGCTTGTTAAACATACCGTGTGAGTATCAGCCCTCCTGCAACCATAGAATCATACAATCAACCGAGTTGGAAAAAACCTCTAAGATCATCAAGTCCAACCATTCCCCCAGCATTGCCAAGGCCACTAAACCATGACATTGAGGGCCTCATCTACACAGTTTGTGAACGCTTACAGGGACAGTCACTCCACCACCTCCCTGGGTAGCCTGTTCCAATCAATGTCTGACCATCCCCTCAGGGAAGAAATTGTTCCTTATCTCCAATCTAAACCTCCCCTGGTGCAGCTTGAGGCCATTACCTGTTGTCCTGTCGCTTGTTACTTGGGAGAAGAGACTGACCCCACCTCACGACAACCTCCTTTCAGGTAGTTGTAGAGAGTGATAAGGTCTCCCCTGAGCCTTCTCTTCTCCAGACTAAACCCTTCTAAGGTCCCTCAGCCATTCCATGTCAGACTTGTGCTCCAGATGCTTCACCAGCTCTGTTGCCCTTCCCTGGACCCACTCCAGCACCTCAATGTCTTTCTTATAGTGGCAGCTTTGTCACTGTTCTGTTTAGAGCCAAATTTCAGGGGTTCTGCTGTTACTTGGGAGAGACGCAAAGGAAAGGCTATGTTCAGGAGCTGCACAGTGAAGGTGCTGGCGCTGGCACTGCTGCAGGAACTGTCCAGATGTGAGAATGAGGGAGAAGCTGCATCAGTGCAGGATTCCGACTGCAGGATCATCCCTCAAACTAGCTTGAAATGGGATGGAATGGCACTGCTGAGCCCAGTGCTGGTGGACTCCTTCCCACGGTCAGTAATGAGAGGCAGTGAAGTACACGTGAGCTGAATGGCAAAGGCACTGCCAAAACAGTCTTAAAGATTGTTTTTGCCTGTACTGCTGAATTTTCCCATCCATGCTAGTTCTGAGGAGGGCAGCATGGCCACAGATTAGAGGCAGAGACCCCATTACTCAAAGTGCCAGTAGTATGAAGAGGACGTGTCAGACACTTTCTGTCTGCTGCAGTGACTCCTGCTTTGTAACTGGATGTGCAGCAGGCAGTGCTGAGATCTTCCACCACCTCTAGGAAACCAAGTCAGGAACTGATCTTATGGGCCATAAGCTCATTTTTACCAATTTTATGCAAGACTTCATTAGAGTTACTCCTGATTTACAACTGCTTTGCAAGATAATCAGTGAGTTTCGCTAAATGCTGTAAGAGTTTAATTCAGTAGTGACAATGTAGCACAGGTAAAGAGTTAAAAATCACCAAAGCAGCTACTGTGCACAGTAGTTGTGGACAAATCATAGAATCATAGAATAGTTTGGGTTGGAAAGGACCTTAAAGATCATGTAGTTCCAACCCCCCTACCATGAGCAGGTCCACCACACAGTAAACTAGGTTGCCCAAGGCTCTGTCCAGCCTGGCCTTGAACACCTCCAGGGTTGGAGCATTCACAACTTCCTTGGGCAACCCATTCCAGTGCCTCACCACCCTCACTGTGAAGAACTTCTTCCTTAGATCTAACCTAAAGTTCCCCTGTTTAAGTTTAAAGCCATTGCCCCTTGTCCTACCACTACAGTCCCTAATGCAGAGTCCCTCCCCAGCATCCTTGTAGGCCCCCTTCAGATACTGGAAGGCTGCTATGAGGTCTCCACGCAGTCTTCTCTTCTCCAGGCTGAACAGCCCCAACTTTCTCAGCCTGTCTTCATACAGGAGGTGCTCCAGCCCCCTCATCATCCTCGTGGCCCTCCTCTGGACTTGCTCCAACAGCTCCATGTCCTTTTTATGTTGAGGACACCAGAACTGGACACAATACTCCAAGTGAGGTCTCACAAGAGCAGAGTAGAGAGGCAGGATCACCTCCTTTGACCTGCTGGTCATGCTTCTTTTGAAGCAACCCAGGATAAGGTTGGCTGTCTGGGCTGCAAGCGCACACTGCCTGCTCATGTCGAGTTTCTCATCAACCACCATCCCCAAGTCCTTCTCCGCAGGGCTGCTTTGAATCTCTTCTCCGCCCAGCCTGTAGCTGTGCCTGGGGTTGTGCCGACCCAGGTGTAGGACCTTGCACTTGGCTTGATTAAACTTCATGAGGTTGGCATCAGCCCACCTCACAAGCGTGTCAAGGTCAAACTGCCTTGTTCTCTGAAGTACTGTAATATATCTTGGCCTATCCTGACAGTCATTTGATACATGTAATTATTCCAGTCAAAATTTAAAAAAACCAGCAAAACTCAGCATCTTTAAGTTTCTTACGTGGAAAAAGTAGCTTGTTCCTGTTTAACCAGCGGTGTCTGACACGCACCTCATTGTGAAGCAGTGGCTGGTGTGGAGTCAGGCACATGTGCTGCATTACCTCGTGTCTTGTCCCACCAAGGTTTACACCAGAAGACTGTGGAGGGACTGAAAGGCCGAATCCCGTCCAAGTATGTCGCTCCTTCATCATATTTGGCAAGCACATGCAGAATGCCAGTTTTCTTTCCCCCATTAGAACGGTTGCCAGCATACTCCTACCAGAGAGGAGAAAGAAGGAGAACACCAGCATAATGGAGCTGGGGCTGCTTTTTATTTCCCGGTTCTAGTCCTCTTTGTTGTACTGCCCCTATATCCCTTGTCTGCAACCTTCTACTACTGCCCAACTAAGGCAAGCTGGTGTGTAAATTCCTGGGGGGGTCTGAAGCCAGATAATTTGCATGGCAAATTCATAGAACCACAAACTGAAAAAAGCTGTTGAGCCATCATTGTTTATAATTAGTTTTTGACTGAAGTCCCAGTCTGCTATAGGGAATGGTTTTATCTTTGTGTATGTGTGGGTGGGAAGAAAAAAGTAGAGAACTGCATCAGGGAACCAATCCTTATCCTGAGGGGAAGAAAGAATAGGGTAGTATAATCTAACCCCATGGGATCAAAGGTGGGGCCAACACAGACATAAACATCTTTACAAGATGTTCTGTCTCCCTGATTTTGCTGATTTAAATAGTAAATAGTAAGTTGGGACAGCAAAGCTTTTAGCCTGCAGATGCACACCTTCTTTTCTTTTGGTCAGATAGTGATTGGCAACCCTCAGGTTGTTCAGTGTCTGAAGCACTCTCCAGTCTGCCCGGGCCTGATGCACCGTGGCATCACCCAGTGGCACCCCCACAAGAAGCTATGTCAGAAGTTCTTCATCACAGCTCATTTCACAGCAGATTAATGGAGAAGTGGGGACAATCACACACTGAGGCATCAAAATCCAGTGTGTAACCTAGCCATGGAATTTGACTCTAGGAAAGAGGTCATCCAGTTCCCTGAATTTGAGATGTGAGTGGCCACAGGACTCCAACCAAAGTGGCAGGAGCCAGCACTCGGGACTCTTCGCTGCTCTGCCACCAGCCCACATATCCTAGGGAAAAATCTCCCAACATTTTTTGTGCCCTGACTCCCCCAGCCACTGATGAGCTGTAATAAAGTCTGCCTTACATCTCACAAGAATATCAAGTGGTTTAATGCATGTTTACAAGAGGACCCAGAGATTTTTGGAATGAAAGACATTCTGAAAGCACTATGTGGTTTGATAAGCTGCCATCTTGGTACCTGAAGGATAACTTTAAGGATACAAAACTCTGTATTCAGACTCCTGAGTTCTGGGAGGGCATCTGCCTGCCTGCAGAATAAAAATCTGCGCAGGCCAGGATTAGCTGATGAATGAGAAAAAACCCTCACATATTTTAGGCTGTATTCCCAAACACACTGTGCTACTTGTTATATACCACTACACCAACAAGTGAGTGTCTTAAAAAAACCCCAGCAAGATGGCATTTTTCTTACAGGTGGACTGTGGGCACTGCTCAGTCTTTCATACTCCACATTCTTAAGTGTAGTGCTGAAAGCTGTTACATATATTCCAGAACACGTGGTAAGAATCAAAATAATAATAGAAAAAGTATAAACTGAATTTTTATTCTTTAGCATTTGATCATGTTCATCTGATAGCATGTTTTCATCTCATAGAAGCATAGAATGGTTTGGGTTGGAAAGGACCTTAAGATTATCCAGTTCCGACCCCCACTAGGCCTTGAACACTCTCAGGATAATTTAAATATGTAAAGCCACATGGAATTCTGCTGACAAAAATGTATTTTATTAGATTGAGATTATAGTAACTCCTGAATAGCATTTACTGCTGAAGTGTAGTTTAGTATTTCTTCTAGAGAAATAAACACAGATTCGATGGGATTCCCTAGGTCCTGATTTCCAGCCCCTTTTTCTTGCAGCAGCCTTGTGGTAGAATGCCTTGATGACAGTAAGCAAGTTTCACCTTGGCATTAACAGGCAGGGGAGAGGCTGCTCCAGAGAAGCCTGCTCCAACCTGTTGCTCCAATTCAGTGTTCCACTGCAATGCTGAAATGTTCTTCTGACCTCTTGCTTGTTTAGGCAGTATTAAAATTATTTCCTGCCAGCATATATTACTTTGCCCTTCCAGTAACACTGGGGTCTAGCTGCATCAGCCCTTTTCACCCTACCTGCTGAAGGTGAGCATGAGGCTTACTTGAATCTCCTTAGATCATCAGTTTTCAGTGATGAACATGAATAAAGGTATACAGGGGAAAATTCCTTCCATGGCCAGACATATAGGCTTCCTCGAAGTATCCGCTGTCTGCTGGTCTTTATTTACAGAACATGGGAATCCCAAGAAGCTTGTATGTGGGAAAGGCAGCTGGAGAGTGCCAAGAGGGTCTCTTAGCCCCCAGTACAGGGTTCAAAGAGACTCACTTTGTTTTGCTGGTGGACTTGGAGATTGTGTCTCACACACGATGGAAACTAGTCTGTCATGGAGTGAAAGAGTCCGTAGCAGAGCTGTTTGCTCTAGACATTGATTTCCCATTAGGAAGGCTGGCTGGGCTGTGATCTTCATCTTCACTGGCTTAAATGGGGACGTATGGTAGAAGTAGGTTAGGAATCTTGGCAAAACGCGGGAAGTTATTATCTGACAGTTAATTGACTATTTCTACCTTTAGATGTTTAATTTCTCTTTAATGAGTGTGAGGAAGTCTTTGCAAAGAGACTTGCTCCCTCTCCCAGGATAAAGTTGAGTAATTTCTTCCTAAACTGGTAGTGGTTTTGCAGGAGAAACAATCTCTGTGCAGTTGGACTTGTTAACTGAGTTGTGTCGTGGGGACCAGGGAAGAGCTGTAGGGATGAAACAAGATCACTGACTAGAGAACTAAAAGAATCTGTGTATTTAATGTGTGCATAAGTTTGCACATCTTCTTAGATTTAAACAGTGAATGAGAAAATGTTCTGGTTACCACTTAAGGTGTGTACTCAGGAGCATTAACTAATTCTGTAGACAACAAAGTAATGTGACCAACAAGCATATCAAAGCAAAGCAGTTATTACCACTAGGCCGAATGAATGGTGTCCACCAACCTTTCACTCATTGCCTTTAGGCATGTAAGTACTAGGAAGAGGGCAGTTTCTACTTGTGCCAGCTCACTTGGAAGACGTCAGTTTGTGATGAACACAGCGTTGTACAGTAGGTGGCTGTAATTGAAGGCTGTAGGCTTCAGTGGTAGATCATCCACTGACTTCAGTGATGCCGAGATGAATTGTGTAAGCGTGGTGTAAATTGGTCTCCAAGTCATTACACGTTGCTCCATTCCTACCAGAGTGATTCAGGAGGTTTAGTGTACATAACGGTGAGGCCTGGTTTTTTGCACTCTTTCAAAGTGAGGAACAAGTCAAGCCACTTTGAAACGCAGAGAATCATAGAATCACAGAATGGTTTGGCTTGGAGAGGACCTTAAAGAAGAAGCCTAAGGCTCTGTCCAACCTGGCCTTGAACACTGCCAGGGATGGAGCATTTACCACTTCTCTGGGCAACCTGTTCCAGTGCCTCACCACCCTCACAGTAAAGAACTTCCTTAGGTCTAACCTGCACTTCCCCTGTTTCAGTTTGAACCCTTCACCCCTTGTCCTATCACTACAGGCCCTGATGAAGAGTCCCTCTCAGGCATCCTTGTAGGCCCCTTCAGATACTGGAAGGCTGCTCTGAGTTCTCTACACAGCTTCTCTTCTCCAGGCTGAACGGCCACAGTTTTCTCAGCCTGTCTTCATATGGCATTGTGCAATTCGTAGGTACATCTGAGCTGAAAATGCTTCTGAATAAATACTAACAATGAGCATTCAAATGACAGCCTGTTGAGTTGGTTGTGTGGCAAGTACAAAGCCCAAAAGGGACGAGGTCAGGTGATAAAAGGTTTGAGAAGTCAAAAACCAGAAGTGTGAGAAGACTCAGGGAGTTCCAGCACCTCTGATCTGGGAGAAAGACTGAGATGATCTTGAAGTCCTTTCCAACCCTAACCATGCTATGATTCTGTGCTAAACTACTGAAACACTCCTGTGGCCATTCTGTATTTCACATAGCAGGGTGATTCCTTCTGACATTTGTCTAGCACTGGACATTGTGGAAACTAGCAAATACATTCAGCCCAATCCAGAGGTTTGCTCCAGAATGAATCCCAGCTGATGCCTACAGCTCCCCAGAGAGCTGTGATTTTCCTTGGGGAGCTGGAGTTCAGCCCCTCCTGCTATATCTGGCCAATGAGGAGACGTCCACAAACTCCTTACTACCAGTATTGTATTAAAAACAAGAGAAAGGAAAACAGTAAGGCAATAAGAGAATTCCGGTAAGATCCTAGGGGAAATCTGTTTGTTCCCACATCTGTTTTGCAGATCTGTGGTGGTCCAGGAAGCACTTCCAGGTGGTCTTCAGAGCTTTTTCTGTCACAGGAGTGAGTAGTTCTCGAGCACTACTTACCCCTAGTTATAACCTGGGCTCTATGTCTAGTACTGAATGAATGGGGAAACAGCTTGGGGCCTCTGTTTTGGTTTGCCAGACATGAGCTATGTAAGACCACATTGCCGGATTTTCTAATATTCAGTAGACTTCTGCACTTCAGTGAATCTGTCTGGCTTTCAGAGGGGCTGTTGTGGAATCGGGAACTACTCAGCATGAATCAAGAGGTCAGAGTCTACCCTCTAAGCTGGAAGAATGATATCCATTAAAAGTAAAGCATTCCTGTTTCATATTTTCACAGCTTTTAGAACTGGAATAGAAGTGTCAGCACGTCAAATTCCAGCCCAAATTACAAGGTGATTGCAGAAAATGCCTGTGGACTACTCTTCAAGAACAAAAGTCATAGAAAAGTAATACATGTGGATTCCAAGGTAAATGTGGAGGGCTTTTTCAATATTCTGAATTGCCTTTATGCAGCGGAGCTTGACTGCTAAATTGTTGAGTCCAATTGTAAACAGTATCTTTACCAATACACACCTAACATTTCAGGCTTACTCAGATGTGCTATTCCTCTTGTTCACACAGCTGTCGGGATAAACTTAGCATACCTTGTTTATGACTGTGTCAAGGCCTTTCCCTTGTGATGACAAAAATCAGAAGCTGAACTGACTGATGAACCTGAAAGATTTCCAAAGCAGGGTTTCACTTATAATCCCTAACCCTTTCCCTGCCTTTCTTCGTTCCAGTCAGAGTGAGAAACTGGTGCTGTTGCTGCCAGGATAGGCTGCAGGCTGAAGCTCTGTCCTATTAATTGGTTTGCTGAGAAGTGCTAAGGAAGGGGAAGCTTGGGAGAGGGAATGGGCTGAGTGGGAAAGTGGGACTTACTGCAAGATGTGATGAGTGAAGCATGGGAGGGTGCACATCTAGTTTGGAAATACACTGTGTTTTACTCAGAGGATGGCACATGTGCCTCTAGCTAAAAGGAAGAATCGCTAAACTGGTGGCCACACATCCTGGGGCTGGTGGTCCAGTCCCTGTGTTCTTAAAAATCTAATCTCTATTATGAAACATAATAGAGGTGGATAAAAAGAAATAAATATTGGATTAAAATAAGTAACTATTAGGCTTCTTTGAAACAAAAGCTGCAACTTGCAGGAACTGTAATATCCCAAATCCCAGCAGGGCCTGTTGAACACCAGGAAATCCACAAAGCAGAATCAGTTCCTGCATCTGAAGCATGGGCCATCTTCTACCCCAGCACTTCTGCAGCAGTGAACTGGAACTGGCAGAATTCCTTTCTCAGTCACATGCAATCCTTATTCTTCTTCCTGAATACAAAAGATTTGAGAGGTTCTGAGGAAGGCTGCCCCAGAAGGTCATTTAGTTCTTGTAGCAGATTGTGGTTGTGAGTGGCAGACAGGTTGAATTTTGACCCTAATCCCTCTCAGAAGAGACATTTGACGCTAGATGCGTCTTCTAGTGTGTGTTTTTACAGGATGCAGTAAATGGTTCAGAAGGATTTACAATTGAATAAAAGGAAGTAAAATGCTTGTGCCTCAGCAGTGCTATGAACTGGATTGATTTTGTGGACTCTTTCTCTCATAAACAATTAACAGTCCAAATGTATGCTTGCTTCACCTGAAAATGGCTCTGATCCCATTCTTGCTCACATTGATCAGTCTCTACAATTTCTTTACATCATAGCAGTTGAAGCCAAAGAGAGCAAATGCTCGAGTCATACCTAGACATCCCATTTTCAGCCATAGCTGAAAGCCAGTTAAATTGCTATGGGTATTTTCTCTTTTATGTTGCGAGCTGAATGTGTAATAACATTACAGACAGCTTTCCTCTGTAAGAAACCAACCTCTGGTGCTCCTCTGGTGCCAACTGCACATCTCTAAACTTCACAACTGAAGTCCTCGGACTATAGATTGGATGTGACAAACAAACCCAGGCTTTGGTTACTCTCAAAACCAACATGAGCTAAGCTGGGCAATAATTTGTTTGGGTTGTACAGAACTGATCTAGGATGATGGTTTCTTTGATGTGCTTCCCATGAAAAGATGGTCGCATATTAATAGTAATAGTACAAAATATCAAATTATATGCATTTCAAAATAAGGACATTGGTTTGTTGGAAATTCAAAAATGCATACCTAAAAATGTGTTTGATTGCATTGAAAGTGGGCCACCAGTCCAACTTCCTGCAGCTGTACAACATCTGCTACAAATAACCAGCCCTGGAGCCACTATGTGAAAGATCCTCATGTGCCAAGAGCCACACCAACAAGCATTTGTGCGTGTATGTTGTGTCCCTCCACACGTTGCAGGGCACAGGCCCATGAGATCCATCTGGCTTTGGCTTTTCTATAACAGCCACTGATGGAGAAGAAGCTTTTGAGAAGTGCTTGCTATAGCCCAAACTGAAATTGGCATAAGTTCTCTCTCATGGGGTTCAGCTTGAGCAGACTTAGTCACAGCCACATGATCATCCAGTCAATGGTCTACTGGTTCCTAGCTGTATTTAGCAAAAAAAACCTCCATCGCCATCCTTGCATCTCCTAAAAGCATTGCAGGAGAAACAAACTGCCTGGTGCCAGGACATGAATCTGCACTGAAAAATCCCTCCCCTCAGAGCTAATTGCATTCATCAAACTTTATGTTCCACGGGAAGAAGAAGAAAATTTGTGACATTAAAACCCATGTCCTTTCTCTCTCCTGACTGGGTATCATCTGTAGTATTCTGTGTTTCAGGGCTACCCAGGAGACATCACAACATGGATGCCTGTTCAAACAGATCTGTCTCCTTGTTGTTACCTTATGACTGTGTCATCAGAAGCGGGACCTAGGGTACATCTGTGGCTCTTCTCCCAGTGATTTCTTTAGCTATTTTAAAGTCTTCCGGATGAAAAATAAACAGTTGAAAGATCTTTACCTTGTGTTCAGTGGTAAGAGGAGGGATTTTTATACTGGTTTAGAGTTTGTGCCTCACTCCTTGAGGGAAGTGGAAGGAAGACCCCACACTGGCTGTAGAGTCCGTGTATCTGGGGCCTTTGTCTGTCCTTTGTAAAGTCTATAGGTTATGGGATTTGCCAAAGTGCCTAAAAGGAAGATGAGAGGTTTGGACCCAACTTTTCCCACTACTCCTAAGCCATCAGGGCGGCTGGGATGGAGGTGCTGCTTTCTTGCCCAGAGTAAAGTGAGGAAACTACTGTCACATAGTTCCCCAGCAACAGGATGTTCTAAAATCTTCCTGGGAGACTTTTTCAGGTAGGTCTGGACCTCAGTTGAGCAGCTAACACCAGGTAAGATGGACCAAGCCATTCACAGGGTATCAGGAAGAAGTTGTACCAAATAGATGGGTAAATCTAATGCAGCATTTCAGTGGCATGAGTGGTTCCTTGAAGGCCACTTTTCATTGCTCTTGCTGCTGTTCTTGCAACTTGCCAGAAGTTCAGGCAGCTATGGAATGGCCCAAGGGACTCTCTTCCATTCCTGAGGCAGTTGGGGAATTTGCCTGTACTTACATGGCCCAGACAGTATAACCACCAGTGGAGCTGTTTGCTTACTGGGGAACTGGAAAGCAGCACAAAGCTACGCAGCAGAAAGAACCAGCAGGAAACAAAAGCAGTCATTACAGAGAAAAGGAAAAGGACGTGGAGATGGAGGCAGGGGAAGCAAAGGCAGAAAGAGGCTGGATAAAATTCCTTGGACCTTGTTCTTTTAAGGGATGGGGTGATTTTAAGGATCTTTTCTGGTCTCGGTACCATGCATTTGTGAAAAGGAAAAGTGAGGAAACTCAGACAAGAGAAAGGATGGTAGCAGCGCTGCGGGGCTTTGTCTGCCAGCCTCATCACAAGCTTGTTCCCTTTGGAAAGAGCCAAGATCTTCTGTCTTAGCAGTTGGGCCATTAAAGATCCCTTTACTGCAAGAAGTGGGAATGTTCCAACAATCACAAAGTGAAAGTTGTTACCTAAAAGCTGCAGTAATCTGGGAGAGACTTAGAAGCCTTTTCTTTGCCATAAAACATTTCATTGTTGTGAAGTTCTCACATTTCCAAAATACAGTAAAATCTTTTACTGTAACATCTTGCTTTTGTATCAAGCACTTGGTCCCCAAGCACCCTGACGCTTCTGCAGCAGGTTGGCAAGCTGGCAGGCAGGTGGCAGGTCCCTGATGGGCAGGCAGGTTGTGGAGGTAGCATCCAGAGCATGGCCAGGCTGCTCAAGGTCTCGGGCCTAGTCCCCACCATCGCCAGGTAGGCAGAGCCCTCTAGTGTGGATGGAGCAGATGCTGGCAGGAGCACAGCTCAAGGGGAGGGCTAGATACTGTCTGACAAGGATTTTTATGGCATTAAGGCAGAATTGCCTTTATAGTGCAGCTTAGTATTTGGGATATATTTTTCCCCACAAAAAAAAATCCAAGCTCCTGAGCCATTTTACAAACGTTAGGTTTTGCCTCTCTCAGGCACTGGAGAGGGAGAAATCCTCATTGTGAAGGCTGGTAGGAAGGAAATTTGGTGGAAAGGGTATCAATTATATTTTTCATTTCTCTCAGAAAATGAATAGTCATTTTTCTTAATCATATTTTACAGTAATGTTAAAAAACCAAAGTTGGAAAGAGGTCCCTTGACTTTGGAGAATATTTCTCAGAACCATAATAAATAAATATCATGAAGTAGAATTTAGTAGAAGTACATTTCCATTAATTCAGCTTCATTTGTTTTCATCTTATTAATCAACAGCCTTGACTGGAAAGAACAGCAGGAAGTCTAGGAGAATCCTGTGCCTGCATCTGCAGGAAAACAAAAGGAAATTTGGATCTAAGTGGTCTTTATGTGTTTTCAGGGCAGGGCACTGTGTATCTCTAAAGACAGGTAACTGAAAGGCTGTAAATGTAGGAAGCCTCATCTTTTGCAATTGATGCTGGCCTCCTATGGAATTGTCATTTCATGCTGTTCCTGACTTGGGCGATAAACCTCATTTGTGACAGAATCTGTGATGAAAGTATGGTATTCACTGAGTAAGCCACAGAATTACTGGCTGCTATGTAAACTCATCTGATTTCTTCCCACCCATGCTTGCCTGTGAGCTAATCTGGTGTTCTGTCTGTTCTGACATTCAAAACCTAGGACTCCAGAGCCTTATCATAAATGAAAGCTCCCAAGTTACATGTTACAGTTCTTTGCCAGTCCTAGCTGGAAGAAACTCTAGCCTCTTCTGTGAGTGAAAAATCTGTCCCCAAACACTTCTGTAATCTTGCATTTTAAACTAAAGGGTAATTTTCTTAGACAAACAGGATAGTGCCTGAAAGCAGCTAAGTGCTATTACACTCAATTTCCCTAAAACACCAGTGCTGGTTTTTCCCAGCATCTTGTTGCTGTTCAGCCCTGGGTACACACAAGGTGAAGTGGACGTGCAAAACGTGCTGATCAGGAGAGCGGTTTTCTAAGGACTGATAACCTCATGAAAGCTTCCTGTGGATGTTCTTGGGCTCTGGGACTTTTTAGCAGAACCAAATGCAAACTGGCCAGCCAGAAATGATTGCCTGCTAGAAACGGAAGGTGAAGTGGAGTTTTTCCATTCTGTTCAGAAAAGAGGCTCTGGGGTCGTCGTTGCTCGTGACATTGACTGCAGGTACAGGTCTGCACACTGCTGTCAGGAAGGCAGTGATGGGAAAGTGCATCCTTGCAAAGCATCCCCAGAACTCCAGGTTTTCTACTGGGGGGATGTTGTGTGTATTTTCATCAACGATATCCTCAACATAAGAAGGACATGGAGCTGTTGGAGCAAGCCCAGGGGAGGCCACGAGGATGATCAGGGGCTGGATCACCTCCGGTATTAAGACAGGCTGAGAAAGTTGGGGCTGTTCAGCCTGGAGAAGAGAAGCTGTGTAGAGACCTCAGAGCAGCCTTCCAGTATCTGAAGGGGCCTACAAGGATGCCAGAGAGAGACTCTTCATCAGGGCCTATAGCAGTAGGACAAGGGGTAATGGCTTCAAACTTAAACAGGGAAGTTCAGGTTAGATATGAGGAAGAAGTTCTTTCCTGTGAGGGTGGTGAGGCACTAGTACAGGTTGCCCGAAGAAGTGGTTAAATGCTCCACCCCTGGCAGTGTTCAAGGCCAGGTTGGACAGAGCCTTGGGTGACATGTTCCGGTGTGAGTCATCCCTGTCCATGGCAGGGGCTTGGAACGAGATCATCTGAAGATCCTTTAACCCAAACCAGTCTGTGATTCTATGATTCTATGTCTAAATTGCATATGAGTTCCAGTCTGCAGATTTCATTAGCTTGTGTATGTTTTGGATTCTTTCCTGTTTCTTTACCTCCCATACAAAATGGTAGTTACGTTCTTTTTCTGTAGAGTCTGAATCTTTGGTCTTGCAACATCAGGAACTGTTGTTATTTTGGATAATAGAGCGAAACAGAAAGGTAGCATGAGATTGGTGGTGAACAACTTCATCCTGAGCCACAATGAGAATCACAGGAAGAGTTGTTATATAGTACAAAATACAATGCTTTGAAAAGAAAAGTCATTTTACACCGAAATCTGAAGTTCTCTGTTCTTTAACTGTAACAACATTATGCTTTGACATAGTTAGAAACTTTCTGTACTGCCTGAAATTAAATTCTGGGGAGTTCAGTGTGATTTTATGGAGAGGTATCAGCAGCTTTGCATTCTCTGCCCCAGAGTGGTTCTCTGGAAGGCCTGAGCTGTCTGAGGAACCCAAGGAATGGCAGTAATTTAGCCCCAGTTTTGAATTTGGTAGCTGTTCGGTAAGGTATCAGCTCAGAAAACACAGCAGCACTTCATGAACCCTAAGACCGTGATTGCAGTGACAGCTTTGCCAATCTAGTTTTCAAAGCCGCTTTAATGGCTGACCCTTATATAAAGAATACACAGATCTCAAAGCAGCGTACAACTTGGTCACTAGATATTCTCATTTTGGCCATCAGCAAAAGAGGTTGTAGGAAAAGATCCTCCGTTAACTCCCAACTCCCCGTATACAGAAAAGAAATCAAATTAAAAATGAATAAAACCTGTGGGCAATTCTCTGCAAGGCAGGCAGGGACAAGCAGTGCAGGCCAAGCCACTGTTCCCACTGCAAGGAAAACAAAAACACAGGTGCTGAATGCAGTGAAGCCATGCAGATTAGCCCTGTGTGCAGTACGAGTTCTTTACAAGGAGGAAAAACAGCACTCTTGTTATTTGGCTATTGTTTGCTTGAGGCATGTTTTATTTCAGTTCAACTCCAAGCGAAGTTATTACAGATCCCACAGCAGAAGTTCTCTGTAATGAGAGAAACATGTGATCCCCAGGCCCTAGAGAAGAAATTATGCTGGGAAGGCACTTCCAACGGGAAGGTGCCTTCCCGGCATATTTTGCTCAGCTGATGCTGGCCACCTGAGCAAACAGCCAGTCTATTGAGCGTAAGAAATGGTTTTATGTAGTGGTCATACAAAGGAACAGTTTGGTACAAGTTTCTCACTCTCACCCTGCCTAGCAAAAGTCTACTTTCTGCACACACCTCTAAGACCAAGAGCACCACTTTATTCCTCTGTGAAAGGGGAGGTCTGGCTCTGCACCCTGTGCTTTGCATAGCGCGGTACCAAGTGCTGCCAGCTGACACGCTGCTCAGTGTTCTCCCACACTGGTTATGTTGTACATAGAATGTGTGTATGTACGGGATGTAGGGGAATGATGTGGCTTAGGATCAGCGAGTCCTTCAGAGCTGACTGCGGGGAAGTTCTTTCCTGTGAGGGTGGTGAGGCACTGGCACAGGTTGCCCAGAGAAGTGGTGAATGCTCCATCCCTGGCAGTGTTCAAGGCCAGGTTGGACAGAGCCTTGGGTGGCATGGTCTGGTGTGAGGTGTCCCTGCCCATGGCAGGGGGTTGGCATTAGATGATACTAAGGTCCTAATGCGCTCCTGGGAGCAAAGCTGATATCACTGACTATACAGAACAACATACACAGAAGCCTATGTGAGACGGGCAGAGAGATGGTGCAGAGGGCTGGTGTGAGCCAGCTGAGGTGAGGCTGGGTGGGTGAGGGGGGGTTGCCAGATGACAGCAAGGAGAGCGGGATGTAGAAGCCACCGCATCGGAGATGCAAGTAAATCCTGGAATGTCTGAAAGCTGAGCAGCTAAATAAGCAGAAGTGTGGGATTGGCCTTCACATGCTGAACAGATTTTGCTAATACCACTTTGTTATGCAAATATATAATTATTTCATTTCCTCCAGAAGGAGTATTTGTGGTTTCCTCTTCCCCAGGATTTCCAAATGCTTGTATGGAGGGAACAAATAACTGTGAAGTTTACCAGGTATGTGCATTACGTGGCAATGCTCAGAAAAAGTGGAAACCTGGAAGTTTTTGGTGAAGGCATTAACTAGCACTTTGGAAAGGGGCTGCTGGAAGGTGCAAAGGCTGGCCCTCACAATGGCACAGGAGTTGCTCTTCATTTAAATAAACTTAATTAAGATTGAAGCCTCCTATGTGCCTGGGGCTAAGGAATAAAAAAGCTAGGTTGCCTCACAAACCAGAGTCTTTGTGGTGGATTAGAATGGAGCTGAACTAGCAAGGATCTGCTGGGACCCAGCAGGATCTGCAGACCCGCCTGGGGCTGCGCTAGCTATAACTCGGAAAGATGGTGTTTCTGGATCACCTATCCTTGCTGACCCTCTCTTTCTATAGTACCGCAGTAGAATAAGAATAGGTCGGTGATCAACTTGGAAAATCCTGGCCTGCCCAATGGTAAGGCAAGTAACTTTTGTATTATTAAAGGGGAGAAAGACAGTTGGATTGTCTTATACATAGCCAGAATATGAGGTAATTTCAGTTTAGTTTTGATTCAAATACCTGCAAGAGCATCTGTAGACACACACACGTTGGCAAACAGACACCAGCTAGAGTTTGGTGCCTTCTTCTAGAGCAGCGTTGTTTGACTTCTTTGCATTTTTCTTGTTTCTAAACAGAAGGAGGGGAGAAGGGGGGTGGGGAGAGAGAAAATAAAAGTTAAAAATTACAGGTTAGTCTGTAGCAGTCCAAATAGTTTTCTCAGCTCTGCAAATGGAAATCTAGGCTGACTGCACTGGATAGGATGGAGTTGCTCCATAATCACACTGGTGTGCACACAGTCCCATGTGGTGGTGATGATTCTTTTTGTCTGTGTGTTTGGAGCTTTTCGTGGCCCTGCAGCTGTTTTGTGCAGAGACCTGCCCTCCAGACTGACCAAGACGTGATTTGTACATGTGGACCAGCATGATTTGTATGCTGCATAGAAAGGCAGATGAGTTTATATGGATATTCTAAAGAAGCGATTTAGGAAGTTGGACAGTGTTTTGAGTTGTGGAGCCTGTCAGTATATCATCCTGAAATGTTTGCCTTGTTTTTATAAACACAGGAAAGGTAGGTAAGCTTTTACTCCATGTTCGCTTTGATGGTTATGCTGTTGAGCTGCTACGTTTGGCAAACCAAGACAGAAAAAAGGGGGAGGGAAAAAAATAAGGAGAAATTAACACCACATTTAGTCATCTCCATTGAAAATGAAAAATATGTAGAGTGTTTCTGCACCGAGTTCAGACTAGATCTCATTCTGCACAAATAATTTGTACTGCTGTTGCATCACCATTAGGGCTCAACACATTCCTTAACCCTTCTCAGCCTTTTAAATGAGTTGTTCTGCTTTTAGCAGTAGAAGACTCATGAAGCCAATCAGGGTGCAGGTCAGCTGTCACCAGAGGGACCCATGTGCAGGAAGGAGTTCAGGTGTTTCATTCCCCTGAATTTCTCTTTGGGCGGAATTGGGATCTATTCTGCTGACAGCTGAAAATCTGAGAAGTTAGATTTCAGAACTGTTATTAACAGTTTTTTTCCTAGGTCAAAAGCTTATATGAAGAAAATCATTACAGCTTAAATCAGTGAAGCAATACTAATTTACTTTTTTAACCAAGATCTAGACATGAAATTGCTGCCTCAATTAAAGTTTCATATTAATTTTGTCAGAGAATGAAGTGCAGCAGTAAAATGTGTCAGCAAATGCTGCCCTCATTGTGTTAAGTATATTGGCCCTATGAAACTTGCCCATGCAATGCTATCAGGCTAAAACACCCATCTGGTTCACTTGGAGCAGGACTTGGGCCACCAAGTATATTAAAAAACCCTGCAGAACTACATTTCCATTTTGGAAGTAGTGCCAGTGTCAAAATACCTGCTGAAAACCAAACCACAGGTTCTTTCCATAGCCCTCATTGCTATTTGTAAAATGTTAAAGAAACTGAGCTGAAAAGATGCCCATGGAGAATTTCAGATGGGGACATAGTCAGAATCCAAACTAACCAACCACAATGTATTTCAACCGAAATATTTCATTTAAAATGAAACCATTCTCTCCCTTTGCCAAATCCCCTTGCCTTCCCTCTCAGTGTTTTAATACATCCCTATCTCAGCAATAAACATTGATAGATAGAAAGAAAACAAACCAAGGCTGACAGGATAGCAGAGTAGCTTCTGCCAACTCAGCAAAGGACATTAAGTGTGCAAACCAGTAGTGATGAATATTCATCAGTTGATGAAAGCAGATTTTTCTCCCACAACCAGCAAATTCAGATCCTGCTTTCAGATGCAGAGACTGCTGTTTGTGTGCCAAGATGTATATTTTCAAAAGCGGGTGCTAATCTGGAGAGTTTAATCTGCTTAGTTTCAATTAAGCACAAATTTTTTCCTGCCAGAATTTGGTTCACTTGTCCTGAGACAGTCATACCAGCACAGTGACCACAACAGCAGGGATAAACTGGCTTCTTGTTGGTCAGCGACAGCAGAAAGCTTTTACGGAAAAGAGGGGTCATACAGATTAAACCATCAAAAAAGATACATAGTCCTTTCAATTTAGGGTAAGCTCTGGTTTTGCATGGTACATTGCTGAAGTGCTGTGTGGTAAGCTTCATATTTATTAGTAGTAGAATTATGGAGTAATTTTAGGTTGCGTGAAGTATCAGGATGGAATTACAAGCTTGGACTCTGCTTATACTGATGTGAGCGTAAAACCATTCTGCTGGGTTTCACGGGACAGGAATATTATCATAGAATCATAGAATGGTTTGGGTTGGAAAGGACCTTAAGATCATCTAGTTCCAACCCCCCTGCCATGAGCAGGGACACCACACACTAAACTATGTCGTCCAAGGCTCTGTCCAACCTGGCCTTGAACACTGCCAAGGTTGCATCATTCACAACTTCCTTGGGCAACCCATTCCAGTGCCTCACCACTCTCACTGTGAAGAACTTCTTCCTTAGATCTAACCTGAACTTCCCCTGTTTCAGTTTGAACCCATCACCCCTTGTCCTGTTGCTACAGTCCCTGATGAAGAGTCTTTCTCTGGCATCCTTGTAGGCCACTTCAGATACTGGCAGGCTGCTCTGAGGTCTCCACGCAGCTTCTCTTCTCCAGGCTAAACAGCCCAAATTTTCTCAGCCTGTCTTCATACGGGAAGTGCTTCAGCCCCTTTATCATCCTTATCATTATTGCACAAGGGTATATCTCATCCACTGTGAAAACAATCACTAAAGAGCAGAACAAGGGCAGATTCTTCAGCTCCTCTGCCACTCAGTGTCCCGAGGCAATGTCAAGAGGTGGAGAATTACCTGCAGGGACAAAGGTCTCTGCCACAAAGCTGTGAGGAGCTCCTCCTCTCTTTGGCAGGGTACCGAAAGGAACTTCCCTGCTCTCTGAATGGTTCCCTGGGATGGCTGTGGGAAGCTGAAGAGTTTACAGACCACGTCCCTCCTACTATAGTCCCAGCAAGTTAACACTGACTCACTGCAAGTTAGGAGTGGTGCACTTTGCAAGATGCAAAGTGACATCACATGTTTTTGGATCCTCACCCAAAAAGTGCAGAAAGATTAAATGGAAGTCTTTGTCTCATTCTTGATGTTCTTGATCCATCCCTGGCAGTGTTCAAGGCGAGGTCGGACAGAGCCTTGGGCAATATAGTCTAGTGTTAGGCGCCTCTGCCCATGGCAGGGGCTTGGAACTAGATCATCTTAAGGTCCTTTACAATCCAGACCATTCTATGATTCTGTTTTGAGTGGTTCTGGGTGCTTTTCACTTTCTTTCCTACTGAGATTTCAGTAGGGCACTGGTGTAACAAATGTTTGGCAGTACTGGTGGCACAGTCCTTTCAATTGGGCATTGGGTCTAACCGTGTTGGGTGAGCTAGGCAGCCTGGACATTTATCACAGCATGTCCTTTTCCCATTACATCACTGTCCCAGTCCACTTGGGAATTACTTTTTTCCACTTCCTGTCCTGTCCCGTAAATGCTGCATGCCAACACATTATTATATGCCTATAGAAGCAGCTGGAATCTGACCATTACCTAAATAACCCATTGAATTTGCTTTTTCAGATTCTTTTACCAAAGCCAAAAAGCAGAGCATGCCTCCTGGTTGGAAATAGCTACATCTGGAAGAGGAAGGGGGAATTTCGGTGGCACTCAGTGATGCTTGCAATTAGCAAGGTTCCCTGTCAGAACCGTTGTTTTGAGGGTTAGCCTGTGGGTGCCTCTACCTCCATAGTATTTATAATGGAAGCACCGTGCCCCTCCATCCAAGCTAGGCTCACAGCTTCACTGTTGTGCCTGGTACCTCTTTCTTCTCTTGGGAATCAGTGCAACTCTTCTGAAATCCATGGGTTAAATCATCAGCTCTCTGGGACATGGTCAAAATTGGGTTCTCTGACCAGTGCTCAACTTGCTAGTGATTTGTAACACTTGCATGGAAGAAATGGAAAAGAAAGAATAGGGAAGTGCAAAAGCGCTGTTATCTCAGAAGTCAGGTCTGAGAGTTTGCCAGGTATTATTTACTAATAAGGAGTAACTCCTTACATGTGCTTCAAAGGTTCAAGATAAAAGCTCATCAATAGGGTGCTTGAGCTTCCATGTTGAACTTCAGTTAGTTCTAGTCTAATCCTCCTTTGCTGGAGTCTGGTGTTAGATGTCTCTGAGTATTTTAATTACCTTTCTTTTACTGAAGTCATTCCTGATGTTAGAGTGGTCCAATCTCAAGAATCACGCCGCAGTTTGGAAGATGTGTTGGCTATGCAAAGCATCACATTCTTACAGGCAGTTATTGCATGCTGTAGGTTTAAAAGAGGATTCCTTTAGGTTTGTTTGGTTGTGGTGCGTTGTTGGCTTTTGGTTTTTAAATCGCATCTCTTGCCAATAGAAAGTAACATGACTGAAGTTGAAATGGCAATTCCAGTATTCCAGTCACCTAAATCTCTGGGATTGACAGTTCTGCTGTGGATGTGAGCCAGAGATTGCTCTTGTGCTGAACTTCTTAGCTGTCAGTTCAAATCATTGGGTTTTCTTCCTGCACCAGTTTTATTATTTGTGTCTAAAACCTTACGGTTTATGCCTTATGCCTTATGTTATCATGCCTTAATGTTTTAATTATGTACATTCATTTGTACAGTTTGTCTTTTTATTGCACTAATGTTTCTTACCTAGAGAACTGAAAAGTATAGCTAATGTTACTATTAGCATTAATATTGGAATGGGGTGTGTTTGTACATCTCTGGATAACATTTTGAGCTGCATATTGCAAATGTGATGCCTCAACTGTTTGAAACTGAGGCACTGATATGGGTTATATTGGAGCACTCGGATATAGAAGCATATAAAAATCATTATTCTGCTTTTGAAAAGGTTCTCTTTGCTTCCTACCTGCCAGCCAACACTGGCCTCTTATAGTTACTGATGGGCTTATTAAAACTGCGTAACATTTGTTACTGATCCCAAACTCCATAGGATTTGAAAGGCAAGTTCACCCTCCAATACATGATGTATTTTAGTATTAGATTTAGTGTTTGATAATAATACAGTTCCTCTAGCCTGTTGAAAATGTGAATGCCGCATGCGGGAAGTGATGTGTGCTAAGCTCCATGTACTAATCTGCAAGCCAACTTTCTAATTTCCCTCCTTCAGGTTAGGAAGGAAGTCATTCCTGGGAATCAATGTCTTTATAAACTGTAAAAACACAGCAGAGGCTTCTCTTCCACCTCTTTTTATGTTGCAAAGTATATTGTGGAAGGGACGCATTGTCTGGTGCTGTGGTGCTAGCAAGGGGGCCAAGACATTTTTGTCCTTTGGGTGGTGAAAAGCAGCAAAGGCAGGAGGCTCGTGAAATGCTGTAGTCTACTAAGAAGTGCTTGCTGTGCCCTGCTGTGGGTGGAGGAGTCCTGACGTTCAGGATTTCTCTGCCGGATGCCATGCAGCTCACTGTGCGAAGGGCTGTTGCCTAAAAGGGCTCGTCCCCCTTTCACCTGGACCCGGTGCACATCCGTTCCCATGGGCTCCGGACTGCTGGGGGACACCGCTGCCAGCCCTAGGCGGCTTGGAGGGTGACAGAGGAGGAAGAGGAGAGCCACCGAGCGTGGCTGCTCCGTGGGAGAGGTGCGCTGAACCCAGCACAGCCTGGCCAGCACCCTTTCACCTGCCTGCCATGGGCTGTGCTGCGACTCCAGCCAAACCTTGAGACTTCCCAGGGGAGCCAACTGAGTGCCGTTTGACTTGTGATTTGTGTTTTACTGCAGTCATGTTATTTTTCTGCCTTTGGAAGAGGCGGGGTGAAGGTGGGAAGGGGACATCCCACCACCCTATTCTCCGGCTGCCCTCAGGGACGTAGTGATTGGATTTCCAGAGCTGAGTCTCCCTCTGTGTCTGCCTGTGTGTGTGCGCTTTCCTTCGGGTGGTGGTTTCCCCTTTGCCTTGCCTCTTGCTCGCAGCCGAACGAGCAGAGGGTGGTGTGATTGGCTGCAGATTGCACAGATCAGCCCCAGCGCCGGGGCTCGCTCTCCCTCGCACACGCACACCCCACACAAAACTTCACCGGCGCCGCGCCTGCACCAG